>NW_005187442.1:1001717-1013744 GCF_000239375.1 Pundamilia nyererei | reverse complement strand
GAGAGAAGGTGGGGTTGGGGAATGTGGTGTGGGGGCAGAGGGGAGCTGTGGCTGAATGTACCACCAAATCACACTTTGAGATGGATGCGTTGATGGCGCTCGGTCTGATAAAATCCCTAGATTGATACTGCAAATGAGCTCTCTATCTGATGACATCTGCTGCATTTTTATGCACGCACCCGGAAATAACAGTGTCGAGTGTTGAACCAGTCACATCTCCTGACGGGGGAATCATGTTTTGTTCGCTGCTGTCAAATAGTACTTTCATTCCTCTCCAAAATCCCCCATTAGGTTCTCTCAGACAAATGTCCCCCCAACTCCCCCCTCTTTTTCTCTGCCTTTGAGTAATTCATACTGTTGATTCCACCTCTGGAGGAATACATCAGGCATAACGTCTTTTTCTTTCATCAAGGCAGCGGCTTTAAAGTAATTTTCCTCCTCTCATAGGGAGCCAAATGGAGACGAGAAGATGTCGATTCTCTCATCTCTTTGTCTGTCCCCTTTGATCTCTTTCAACATGAATTCCCAATGCACAGAAAGTAAATGGGATTTTTTTTTCTTTTCTATTTTTTGTCTTTCTCTGGAGCATGGTTGATCATACAAAATTGACCAGAAATGACTTCTAATGACCCCTGTGTTTTACTCAGTAAAAAGAATACCCAAAAAACACACTCATAGCTATCATTACTCATAGTGCATTTTAATAAAGGATGAATAATTTAGGGTGTGCTTGTAGATGTAATAGTCCAGAGCACTGATGCTGTGAACATCTTCATGGAGGAATTACCAGCTGTGTGTGTGTGTGTGTGTGTGTGTGTGTGTGTGTGTGTGTGTGTGTGTGTGTGTGTGTGTGTGTGTGTGTGTAGGGACAAGGAGGACTTTGTGAGAAGGGACAAAGGTTTCAACAGTGCCTGCGTGCAAGTGTGTATTGTTGTCTGTTGCATTAACAGACAGCAGTTGTGATTTATCTTGTATTCCCAATGTAGTAGCCCCCTCTATCTAACTGGAAAGGTTAAAGCATACAGCCTGGAGGCAGTACTACAAAGGTCAACATCCAGTTTAAGAATGAGGAATAGAGAGAAAGACAGACAAGATATGTACTCTTCTCCTCTCTTCGACCTGCATACTGCATCTGACATCCTGAAAACATTCGCTATAGTGTCTGCAGCAAAGGCCCAGCAGTATTTATCCTTTGGTTCGCTCCATCCTTGCTCCCCTGGCTTCTTCTTCGTCTTATCATCGCCTTGCCGTGATACCTCCAGTACTGCACGCCATAAAAATAGCTGACCTTGACAAAGCCATCTCTAGAGATAGTGTTTGAAAAAGGGGAGCTGTGTAGGAAAATGATGGTGGTAACAAAGAGAAACTGTAAACAAAGACAATTCATTTAATGGACCCCCTCAAGCCTGGATGTGCTTAGTAGAGAGAAAGCGAATGAGACGGATGGTTATAAAAAAGCAAGGCGCGAGACCATTAAAGAAGAGCAGCAGAATAGAGAGAGGGCTGTGAAGAAACACCAGTCTCTTTGGTGAGTCAGATGTGTTGAGGTGATTAATCTGCTTTGGCTGTCCTTCAGGCCTGAGGGGGAACAAGGATACAGCAGCGCTGGGTTGCCCCCTTGTGGAGACCTAGGTGAACTGGTAGAATAAAGAAACTCATTTTCTTTCACATAAAACTTTGTCATCACTGACCCTCACTTTCAGTGCCTTGTGCAATCTGTGATTTATGGCTCTTAAATGTTTCTCCTGTCAGATAACGGAGGAACTATAAACGAGTGACTTTATTCAAGGTCAAAAATTTTAGGAAGTAAGAAAGTGGATGGGGGGAAAAAGCTTGTAAGAGCACACAGGAGGTGCAGGAACTCACTTTTAAGAGGTGCATATAATATGTTCTTTCACTACCAATTAATTATCCTCAACTCCTGTTAATTTTATTATCATTATTATATTTATTATTATTAATTATTTCCAGACCATCCATTGTCCATATATACAGTTCAGGATCACTCTAGGGCTGGAGCCTATCCCAACGATTATAAGGTGAGATGCACAGTATACACTGGACAGGTCACCAGGCTAACACAAGACAACCATTCAAACCCATCAGTTAGACTAACCTAGAGTGCTGTGAAAAGGCATTTGCACTCTTCCTGATTTCTTGATTGTTTGACTATTTGACATCATTATAACCAAATTAAATATATAATGCAGTTTTTACATTTAAATTTTGTTTTTTGTTATATCACGAGTTAACTGTGATTAACACATTCTTTTGAAAAGCTTATTTCAATTTCATTAGTCACACCTAAAATCACTCCAAGAGCACATCAACGACTCAGCCAGATGGTCACAAAAGAACTCAGAACGACATCTAAAGAACTGCAGACCTCCCTTTCCTTAGCGAAGGACCATGTTCATGAGTTAACAGTAAGGAAGACTAGGCAAAAATAGCATCGAAGGGAGATCTCTAAGGAGAAAACCATGCTGACCAAAACCAACACAAAGGCTCATTTCCACAAGATTTGGGGGGAAATATTCTGAGGACTGAGGAGACAAAAGTTTAACTTTTTGGAAGGTTTGAGTTCATGTAAAAGTATCACACTATTATAAACTGCAGTTAAACATGTGACGGTCTGGAGCTGCTTTGCTGCATCGGGACCCTGGACGACTTGCAGTAATTGATGGAACCATGAATTCTGTCCTCTACCAGAAAATTCTGAGAGAAAATGTTTGTATCCTGAAGCTCAAGCAGACTCAGGTTATGGAGCAGGACAACGATCCAAAACACAAAAGCCGACCTCTGAATCCTGTTGCTTTCACATGACCTTGAACAGGCCATTCATGTTGAGAAACCCTGTAATGTGGCTGACTTAAAACAATTCCGCAAAGAAGAGTGTGCCAAAATTCCTCTACAGCGATGTAAAAGACTCATTGCTGCAAATGCTTGGTTGCAGCCCAGTGGATTCAACCCCAGGATCTTCTTGCTGTGAGATAACAGTGTTAACCTCTGGTCCACCCCAAATCTTGTTGTGCATTATTAATTTCTCTTCTTTACTGTATCATGTGCTATAACTGTAGAATATCTAGCTAGTTATTGAGCATGTCATCTTATTTTCTATTCCCCTCCTCTAAATGGATAGCCAGTCTATCTATTGTGCATTGTTGGTCACAGTCCCCAGGGTTCCCTTTGGTTTCTATTGATCTAACACTTGAAATCTTTGGTTTGCATCTCAAGTTTGGATTCCTATTTTGATTTTATGCTCACTCCAGTAATGTTAAACCTTAGTTCTTGTGGTATTATTTGATTACTGTTCAGTTTTTTATTGAAGCTTTGTTGCCTGTTTGGATTGCTTTACTATTCCTGTGTTTAGGTTTTCGATTCTTGGCTTTTATTTGAGCTTTGGTTCAGATTCAGTTTTTGGTTTCAGTTTTTACTTCCTGCCTCTGTGATTGTCTCCGTCTGTTTTGTGGCTTTGTGTACCACACCCTTTCTGTTTTTATTCCTCAGTCAGCTCTCAGCATTTATATGGTCTCATCTTCCCATTGTCCATTGTCAAGAAATGTATTATGCTTCCATTGTGTGCTCTGTGTCAATTGTGTTAATTAGAATTTGGTTTTGTGTTTTATTTTTGGACTCAGTTCATCCTATGATATTTTTGCCAGCAGCCAATACAGGCTAAGCTTCTTGTTATTCTTGTGGCATACATTTGAGGCCCCTTTAAACACAACACATTACTGCTGTCTCTATTCTATTCTATTGTGAAAACTTAAGACATAATAGCCATGACCTACTGTCATCCATCCAGCTTTTTAATCCCAAACCTAAGATTTTCAATTTACAAAACAATCCAAAAGCAGCTAACCTCTGATTTGTAGATCGTGGGCATTTATTCATTTCATCATCCTGCATTAAAAAGACCTAAATGGTTTTCAGAATTGTTGGAGACATACACATTATTACACACTCACTGTATTTCATTAATCAACTTATGGAGATATAGAAAGTTCGTTTACTTTTAAAAGTGCTTTGGCCTCATAACCACTTTTTATTTCTCTATAACCTTACTGGAGACCAGCTTACCCTGGATTATGTTTAGCTACATAGTATTCAGCAGTGTGGCTGCTTGTATCTTTTATGTTGTCACTCATTTTCTCTAGCATTCACCCATCTCATCTAAAGTTCAACTAATGTATTTGGTCTGGTTTAAAATTGGCATGACGCAAACCAATGATTGATTGATTATGCCTTTAATTTTCACTTGCAATGTTACACGTACATGTTACCTGCAGTGAAATGGGATCCCTCCCGACCATACATACATTACACAAAGATCCCCATTTGGAAGACAGGTCAGAGAGAGGTAGGATGGTAAGAAAAACAATGAAATACACAATACATGAGGGGAGCGGAGAAGAAAACAAAACAAAAATGTCAAAAAACCATTGCTATTCTCTATAAAAAAAAAAGCATGTCCTGAACAAAAAATCATTATACACACTTTATTGTACTCTGTTGCTTCCATATATGACTTACTGTCTGGAGATATGGGGTAATGCATATAAAATGAACACTTCCTATTTTCAAGTTACAAAAAAGAGCTATAAGAATTATAAACCAATCAAACTATATAGAAACAACTACCGTAACATTTTGTTTATTAATCTGAATACCCTGAAATTTTATGATTTAGCTGAATATAAAATGGCACAGATAATGTATAAAGCACAAAATAACTTGCTTTGCCCCAATACTCAGAAGCTGTTCAAAGTCAGAGAGAGTCAATATGACTTAAGGGGAACAGATTTCTTTAAAAAAAACAAAACAAGATAAGGACAAATATAAAGCAGAGATGTGTTTCTGTTAGAGGAGTTAACCTGTGGAATAGTTATGACAGTGATTTAAAAAGGTGTAGTTCATTTTCCTTGTTTAAAAATAGAGTATTAGAAAAATATATAAATCAAGAATGAAAAGAGCAAAAAAAAAACCCTCTTGATTCTTTTGCTTTGATGTAGTTACTTATCTAAGGTGGAAAGTTTTTTTTTCTTGTTTGTTTGTTTGCTTGTTTTTGCTTTGTTTTATTATTTGCTTCGAGCCCTGTGTACAGGAGCTGCATGCAAAAAGATATTTTGTTAAAAGGGTTGGCGTAATAAGCAAATGCTTCAGCCAATACCTTTTGATTAGCCTTGTCTCATGCTTTCTTGCTTTGTGGTAGATCTTTGTTCTGTTTTCACTGAGATATTTGAATGCTAATCAATTTAAAAAAAAATCTAAAAAATCAAATTAAAAAAAAACTACCCAGACTGAGCTCCAGACAGAAGAGCAGTTTGAGAACAGAGGGGAAAAAAACACCTCAGCACAAAAGCACATGAATCGTCACACCATACAACATAAAAACACGTGACTTGCAACGCATCGGTATCGGGTATGAGAGTGAACCGATGTAGACAACAGCCATCCGGTCCTGCATGACTGTAGAAACAATGCAGGACTCTGACTTAAAAAGTTCAACAGGTGTATTTGCAGACAGTCAGAATCCAAACACAAAGCCGCTGTTAAGGAAGTTCGAGAAGGCAGGGAACTCCACAGATATAAAATATTCTCGAAAAAACTCAAGTTTCAGCTCACCACACACCAAACGAACAATACACTTGGGAATACTGTGCAGATGGAAACACTGGGTAAATAATTCACATGAAATCAAGCAGCCAGACTTTACTAACCAAGTTAATTCAACATTTCAAAGAAGACTGAAGCACTACCTTAAGAAGAGGTGGTAACGAGCTTATCAGGAACAAGTGCGTGGATCACTTCCGGGCGCGTGAAGCCTGAATGAGTCCCGCCCCTGAACACAGGTAAAATCCAACCACACACAGACAGCGGAGAAGAAACACAAACACTAAGGAGGAGAGAGAGAGAGAGAAAAGTGAGACAGCGTGGAGAGGACTGAGGGACTGTGGCAAAGGCAAGCAGTGAAAATGTCATAAAGCTTTCAAAATTAAATACATTTTTCTAGTAATTATTTTAGAACCAATGTTTAAAGTCTACAGAGATTTTCCCGAAGCATGAACTACTAGTTGGGATTGAGAAGCTACCAGTTCACTCAGTAAGCTAGCTGACGGTTGACTTGATCTTAATAATATTACATTTGCTGTTTAATACATATCCGGTTGAAAATTTTCCTTTAACATACAAAGATCAAAGTCAGGGAAATACAATCAGAGGTATCCTGATATGCGATACTTAATTTGGATCAGGCTTTAAAAGTAGCAGATTCTGTTCTGTTCTTGTTTTTTCTTTTGAACACAGCTGTTACCTTCATGTGGGTTTACTTATCAGCCTAGCCAAATATACTATCATCAACCACTTCATTAGGTACACCATTAGGTATTAAATGTTAAATCTTCATACCATAGGTCCAACAAGGTGCTGAAAACACTCCTTAATTATTTATTTTTTTATCCATGTTGACATGACAGCATCACACAGTTGCTATAGATTTGTTGGCTGAACATTCATGTTGTGAATCCCCCACATCACCAGCTCTACTGGACCAACTGGTGCCTCTGGAGGCCATTTAAGTTCTTTATATCATGTTCAGGAAACTAGTCTGAGGTCATTTGAGCTTTCTGAAATGGCACGTTATCCAACTGGTAGTAGCTATCAGAAGATTTAGGTACATTTAGGTTATGTATGTATGTAGGTTATGGTGTTTAAACAATATTCAGGTTGTACTAAGAGCCCCAAAAGGTATCCCCCACACCATTACACCACTGGCTGGTTTACAAGATAGGATGTATCACTACTTTTATGTTGTCTACACCTAAAGTTTGGCCTATCATCTAATTATCGCAGTGGAAATTGAGGCCCATCAGTCCAGGAAATGTTTTTCTAATCTTCTATTGCCTAATTTTAGTGAGCGTCTGTTTCCTGTTTCTAACTGACAGGACAAGCACCTGGTGTGCTCCTCTACCGCTGTAGCCCATCTGCTACAAGGTTCAACATGTTGTAATGAGTGATTTTTGAGCTACTGTGTCATAATCGGGCATCAACATGACATTTTCACCCAGAGAACTGACGTTCACTGGATATTTTCTCTTTGTCAGACCATTCTCTGTAAGCCCTGGGGATGGTTGTGTGGAAAACTCTCAATAGAATCAACACTTTCTGAAATACTTAAATCTACATTCATCCCCATTCTGATGTGATGCCATTCAAAAGTTTGAACTTCAGCAGGTCATCTTGACCATGTCTACATGCCTAAAAGCACTGAGGCGCTGCCATGTGACTGGCTGATTGGATGTTTGCATTACCGAGCAGTTAAACAGGTGTACTTAATGAAATGGCTGTGTTTTCCATGTTTGTAGCTCAGTTACCCAATTAGTATATCCCTGGTGCTGAGCTCTCTGTGCGTGAAACACAGCTGGATTTTGTAAAGATGTGGTGGAGCTGTGAGGCAAAGCCTGCTTTTTGCACAAAATAATTGAAAACATAATTACATTAGAATATTTAAATATTTTATATATTTTTAAAGTATGTGTATGACAAACACAAGTGTCCTGCATGAAATATAATGGGTTGTAATTTTATCTAGTTTGTAATGGAAGTTTTTGTCAATTGTTTTGTTAAACTTACCTTTTTGCTAAGCCACAGCTCATTCACTGTGTAAGTGTGGATTTTACATATAAGAATATTCAAACATTAAATCACCACAGTATCAAGTAAAAATTATACATATTTTAATGCCAATATAATACGTTTATTTTCAAATCAAGTGAAACATTTAAGACATATTTAAAAATCCAATCCAAGCTTCACAGAAAAAAAAAAGGCAGTACACTTACAGTATATTGGGGCTACAATAATGAGTGATATGCGCATAAAATGTTTTTTTTCCCCATTCAAAAGCTATCAGTGCACGGCTCTCTAGGTGCTCCAGAGAAAAGAGCACAGAAGACTCCCCTGGCCACGATGTAAAATGAAAAAGCACAAACAGATTTGTGTAATGTTACATTAGCTATCAGTACAACTACATTAAACTGCCTTGGTTGAATTCATAGGTCCTTGAGTGGTTCAATCTGTCAGTATGACATGATACAGTTCAGTAAAAAAAAATCATTATTAATGATATCTTCCCCTACAGCACATTGTTTCTCCTGTCAAGGCAAAGCACAGAGCAGCCTTCAAAGGCAGCATGAGGTATGTGAACTTCATTCTGTCATCAGTAACCTCCATACGAGAATCACCATATGAGAACCGAGGTTTCTGCTGAGGTTTCCCTGCCTAGGATCATGGCATACATCCAATATTTCTTCAGTGATTTCTGATGCATTATTAATAATAATTCACCTTGCAGCCTAGGCTGTATGGATTTAATGGAGCAGTTTAGGCTATAAACTTCTTGGTTTTCAGATCGATCTTAGAGCCATGTGAGTAAAAGGAGGTCTCTTTTAAGTCATTTTATCATATCATCACTCTTTACTTTTTCTTCGATTATACTGAATTAGCTTGGCCTATTATGTTCTGAATTAGCAGCAAGGTGCCATTAAATCTCCAAATTGTGTAATTTCTAACTTCACATTCCAATAAAGAAAGGAAAAAGCTAATAAACCCCTGTAAAAGTCATTTGGGTTAGTTTGAAAGTATAGTACCTTAAAGCTGAAAGCAGATGTTAAGCATTTTAAGAAATAGCCTTTTCTAGGGCAGCTCCATACACAAAATAGTGTGTGGAACCTAACTGGTTTCACTATGAATTTTGCAGAGTGGACAGAGGGGTAGGCACATTTTAGTCTGTGCATGGCCACTCCCAGTTAGCCTTTGGCTCTAACCCTGGGCTAGGAAGATTGGGGTTTTTTTGCTAGCTACAACTAGATATTGAAGGGACAAACATGATCTTGTTATTCTTTCATTGAGTAAGCTAGACAGCTCTCAGCAAATTAGGGATTCTCAAGAATGATAAACAAAACTTTGAGATTCATAGTTTTCACAGTAAAGCAGTCCAATTTTTACTATAGGCTACTCGAACTGAAGTCTCCAGAGTTGTTTTGACTTAAGGCAAAAAAAAAATGTAACTATAAAGATTTAAGGCAACAATTTTTCCTTTAGCTCCCAGAATCCTTATTTAACATGTCAATCTTTGTTATCACCATATTAGCCTTCTGTACAAGCCATTAAGGACACATGCTGCTCATGTGACATTTGTGTTATTTACTTCCGCCACTGTGGGGCACACTTGGGCAACTTTGAGATGGATTTACATTCAAATTATAATGGGATCTGTCAGATTTATTACGAAATTTCTTTATTTTGGTTTTCACTTTCCTCTGTGGTATAAAACTGCATCTGATAAAACCATGTTACTCAAACTAAGCACCTTCCAGGTACTAACTGTCTAGTGTTTTTGATGATTGCATGGAAGCTTTTCTTGCTTTTGTTTAAATGTTCACGTGATTTAAAATGGAAGAGGGTTTATTATACCACTTAACAAATTGTTTTTCTCGATGCAGCCTTGACAAACCTTCAAACAGCCATTTGATTATTACTACCGCAGCAAGATTTGCCTCTCCTAGAAAAGGGTTTGTTGGCTGTGTCAAATACTGAACAGTACACAAGAGAATAATCAGTAGTTACATTGATTGGAAGAAAACACAAAGCTAATAACAACAATAATATCACAATATTATTCCAGGGTTATGCATTTTGATAATAACTATGTAGGCCCACTGCAACATAGTGATTCCCTCAGCTGAGTATGAACTATAATACTGCAGTTATTTGAAACATCAGTCTTAAACCCTCAAGGGTTAGGTATAGAAAACAAACATTTTTTTCCTTGTCATTAATGAAATTTCACCATTACCCAAAAAAAAAATCTACAAATTTTTATCTTAACTGTTACCTGCTGCTCTATACCACAAAAGCAATTTGCAAAAAGGACATAATAACACACAACTTCTGATTGGGCTGTAAAAATGGCTAACCAAAGCCATGACCTCACTGCTATGAAGCCCCAAAATAAGATGTTATCTATTTGGTTTTAGGTCAAACGTACACAAAAAGAAAACTAGGCACTCCTTTCTTTGAGTACAATCCTTTTCCTTCTTAAAACAATCATCAAGTGGTTTCCAAAATGGTTATGACAAAATACAACCAAACAAAAAAACAACAGTTGATGGGGTTTTTACAGAGACAGTGAAATATATTTTGCTATTAAACACCTCTATAGCCAGTCCAACAAACTGAGGTAAACTCTCTGGCTGTTTGCACACAGATCTGGCAGAAAAACTTCACCCTGGATGCGTGAGACAAAATGCCCAATCTGACGACATGTGTAAAGGCGTCAAGAAAAGGGCTTTGATTGTAGGATAATATATTTGGAGTCACAAGTGATGTGCCGCTAGGGCTGATTTGCCGAAAATGCTGTGTGACTCTAGTGCGACAAGTGGCATTTTAACTAAGAAAAAAAAACTGCATGGAGGAGGTAGAGGACTTGGGAGGAGGTAAGGAGTTTGTGGAGGAACAGCGTTTATGAGGTAGCCTTTTGCTGTAAACAAAAAAAAAACTTTTGCGGTAAAAGAAAAACTCATTAAAACTGGGAAGGAAGACCAGGAAGTCTGTGGCAACATTAGGGAACGTCTTGCACAACACCTCAGTATAACAGAGATCTAAAGTTGAGGTCATCAAAAAATAAAAAGAAATAAAATAAAATTATGTATATACAAACAAAAAGAAATGCACAGCTATGTATAACTCAAGAGGTAGTTGCTAATAGTACATCAATCGGTTACATATGTTTCTTCGTCATTGCTTAACAGAGTTTGTTGAGAAAGTCAGTGGATGATTCCCAAAAGAATAAAATACACTTTTTTGGTTAATTCCCTGAGAACAGTTCATCATCCTGAGAGAAATTGTGTGTAAAAATGTAAAAATACATCATATAAAAAGATGTTTCCATAGAGTTTCGAGCATGGGCTGTGCTCCTTCTGTGGTTTGGTCATTCACTTCTTCTTTTTTTATCTCTGTCATGCTGCATTGTTGAGATTTGATCTTTAACGCACGCACACATTCAAATACACTGTACATTAAATAAAAAAAATAAAATAACAACAACAACAACTGCTCTAATGCGCTTTCAGCAATAAGTTCCTCTTATTTGAAAGAGCGAGGATAGCAAGCACTTCAGCAAGTCTTAACATTAAATGCCTTCAAAAACAAAATAAAGCCACACTCTTTGGTATGGAAATATACCAAAAAATGTTGCTTGTCTACTTAGAGCTTTTAAAAACACACACACTAGTTTGATATAATCGTACAAAGTTATTTGATTTGTCAGAACATTAAGATACAACTCCAAAGCGACTCAACTTGAATTGTGTGAGGAGTCGACTTCAGATAAGCTCTTTTCACATTCAGTATGGTCAGAGAAGAGTTGTTAGGTCACAAATAAGTGCCACTAAAGCCATGCTTGGGATTCAAGTTATACCAAAAGCAGCACTCTTATTCTCTCTCTCTCTCTCTCTCTCTCTCTCTCTCTCTCTCCTTTTTTTTGTTTCAGTGAGTTTGAAGCAGCAGCAGCAGCAGTGATGTCACCTCATCCCAAAGAGGACTGCGCATTAACCTGGCTGGTGCTGGCTAACAAATGGTAGGCACAGATGGAAGAGGAACAGGTGGTTCGATCTTACTGTAACACGGCTGGGAGAGCAAACAGCTTGACATTCATTTTTCAAGAAGGATAGTTAGTGAGGTATTAAATAAATAAGATACAAAGTTAGTATGATGGTCTGGTACTACACCTGTAACAAAACGGTGAGCTTTTGTGCTGTATCAAAGGCGATTTCTGAGTATCTGATTTAGCAAATAAGGGAAAATATGGAGTTTGGGTGTTTTTTTTAAAGTCAGTTTGATTTGTCATGAATGAAAATGGTTAAATAGAGAGAGAGTTTTCACACACCAACAAAGCATCTCATGCAATATACACCTATAGATCAGAGCTAATTCCTTATAAATGTATTACTTAAAGTTAATAGAATT
>NW_005187442.1:975251-1001690 GCF_000239375.1 Pundamilia nyererei | reverse complement strand
TATATATATATATACATATATAAATGACTTATACTATAATTTATAAACTGTGATGTTATTTTCAACTAATTATGCCACAACCAAAATGGAAATCTAATGATCGGTTCATTACTTTGAATCTAAACTATGATCTAGATGGATTATATGATGTCTTACATAGACTGTGTCTATCTATGATAATAGGAAACATAAGGGTTAATAGTGTTGACTCACACCTGAGGAAGAGGTGCGTCAGTCTGACAGTTTTGCTTTCTGTTCGAGCATGCGTAACACGCACAGGACACGCGCTTTCTCTCAGTCTTGCACATGTTTGACGTCTGACAATCAGTTGGTCCGGTCTATATCATATAAGAGGTATGCATGTATGTATGTGAGTGTTTAAGAAGTATAGAGTGTGATCTAGCAGCTGGCTGTCTTTTTAAAAAAATTCCCTCTGGGATCCATAAAGTTTCCCTAAAGATCTTTAGAAGCCAAGCTAACGGTCCTGCGGGTCTGGATTATCGCTTAGAGGGTCTTGAGGTCTTGAGGTCTTCTTCTAATCCTTCTTAAGATGAGCTACTGTGTGTGCTAAAAGGATGCATCATGATTTTTCAGAATGATTAGGCCTACAGGATATTTTGTGGCTTTAAATCTGCAAGATAGTCGTGTAGAGAAAAAGCATTCATAATGGCCAACACTTAGGTCCAAGGGTACAAAGGCAAAAACAATCATCAAGACTAGACTTATACAGTGTTTTTTGTTTTTTTCTCACTCTCGTGCTGCAGAGACTGAAACAAGAGTGATCCCCTGCAGTCACCATTCCAGCCGTGGTTGCCATAGCTGCACCAAATGACTGCAAGTCAGTCACACACATTCTTGCCCATCACGTACCCCACTGATCGTTGCCATAGCTGCGCTGGTTAGAAATTGTAAAAAAAAAAAACAACAACAACAAAAAAAAACCAAACAATAAAAGTAAAGGAATAAAGACCTCCCATTTTTCACAGGTGTGAGGTAGATGAGGGGAGCTTCAGGTAACCTTGATTGAGAGGAGACATGAGGTGTCAGAGGCTAGCGGTGAAAGATTCATCCCTATGGACTATTTCAGGATTTCCTCCACCTCTGGGTCCAAGAGCCACGTTGTGTATGGGGCTCCTCGGGGGAAGAGGAGGAGCCCTCCAGAGGAGACGAGCCAGAGCGCTCCTCTTCCTCTGGGAGAGAGAGGTAAGGCCCGGTCCCTGGGCTAGAGGCCGAGGTAGACGCATGTTGGTCCTGAGAGCCTGTGGCGGGCGCCAGCGCCTTGTGGGGACACTGAGCCACCATGTGCGTGATGCTCTGGCAGTAGTGGCATTTCTTTGGCTGGGGGGGCAGGCCACACTCCTTGGCATGGTGATCCAGACCTCCACAGTTATAACAGCTGCAGGGGACAGAGGAGAAAAGAACAGAAAGCATGAACAGGATCTTTGTTTTTAGCTTTTCCTTTTCTTTTTCTTAAAACAGAAAACAGATTTTGTAGTTTTGAATCTGCAAGCACTTTGCGGCTAAAATACAGTTAGATCCATAATTTGTTGGACAAAGACACAACTGTATAGGAGTTATAGCAGTTGATACAGCCTTCCATTTGCAAAGGTCCAAAGATAATTACAGAAACTAGAATAATTTTAAATAGAAGGACTGTTTTTGACAATCCTTTGCAGATGGCAGTCCTGAAGCCTAGAACTCAATGACATCACCAAAGGCTGTGTGTCTTCCCTTCAGATGCTCTGCTAGGTTTGTTCGTAGCTCTTTCTGCATTCACTTTTGCTTTCAGTAAGTGAAAAGCATGTTCAGTTAGGTTGAGATCAGGTTAGGTTGAGACTTGGCCACTGAAGAATACGCCATTTCTTAGCATAGGGAAAGTCTTGGTTTGCAGTATTCGATGGAGCGTTAACCATTTGCACTTTGAAGCGCTCTCCAATCAGTTTACCAACATTTGGCTAATTTTAAACAAAGAGTATAGCTGTGTACATGTCACAATTCATTCTGCTACTTCTATCAGTGGTCACATCATCAGTAAACACTAGTGGTTGGTAGCCGTACATGCTCATGCCATAATATTTCCTTCATGTCTGGCAAGGATCATGGTATGCTTCATATCATGAGCTGTTCTCTCCTTTCTCCATACGTTTCTCTTTCGATCATTATGACACGAGCTAATCTTGTTTTCAAGAATCTTTTTTTAGAGCTGTGCAGGCTCGTTAAGGTGTTTTCTTGTAATGTCTAATCTGGCCTCTGTAATTACCCTCATGAAGGCATCTCTTGATTGTAGACTTTGGCAGTGTTAGATGTTGTGAGGTTGTTTTCTTTCACTATGAAAGTAATTCTGTCGTTGTGCACATTAGTTGTCTCCTTTGGTTTTTCCGATCTTTTGATGTTGCTGAATTACCCGGTGCATTCATTTTTTTTTAGAATATTTGGGACTTATGATTTATTCTGGATTTTAAACCTAATATGTCGTCCCTCACTTGCACTGACATTTCTCTGTGCCTCACATTTAAAATCACAGTGAAAAATACAAATTCAACCCATGGAACTAACTTCAGATATGTCTGCTTTATTGGTCATGAAATGATGAAGCAACAGATCTGACCGGGACATTAAAATGCTTTATTTTTAAACAATTAATACAGTGTTATATATAATAATTGAAATAACAAATGGAAGTATTTTTAAAATACTGAAATTCTTAAGCAGTTAATGCAAACTTTTTTTGAACCCCTTGAATTAAAGCTGAAAATCGGCACACTTGATTGATTTAAAAAGGCAAAACTACAACAAATTATGGCCCTACTAATAACTATCATTTCTAACATGATAATTATAATAATAATAACAATAAGAAGAAGAAGAAGAATTTTTAAAAAAGAAGAATAAAGATTTTATTTCACTTTTGTCCATCATCGGCACTACGGAGTAGAAATGTCGGCTCCAACTAAAATTCCCCACTAGATGGGAGTGTTGTATATGATTTTGGTCTGGTGTGGCCACTGTGGCATGCCAAACTGCATTATATTATTAGCTCTGAAAAGAATACCAGCAATGAAATGGCAACAATAAAAGCATGAAGAGAAATTAGACCAAAATGTTAGCCCGTCATGATGCCATCAGTTCTCTTTGCGCTGCATTAAATAATAAATGTTTTTTGTCATATTTTCTTTTTTCTTTTTTTTAAGGCTTTATGTCACGTACAAGTCACCGTTCAGGTTTTTAATAATGTCCTGGTGTAAAAAGCTTAATATCTCTTGGGCAATGATGTCTAGAACAAATGATTCTGGATTCATCAGTCTGTGTTAAATTTCTACTGCAGCAGTGCAAAACTCAACCACTTATCATTATGAAATAACTGCTTACTGCACACATTTTAAGGTGCATCTGATTTGATTACCAATTAACAAAATAAGAATCGACAAGTAGACCCAACTGCAAATTGCTGCCAGTAAATAAGAAATTGAACCATGACGGCCTTTTCTACGGAACCAGATAAATTATCTTTACTTAACCTGTGTTCTTTGCATCCAATAAAATAACAACTGGCTGCTTGAATTAAATAAGAAAAATTTAATGCAATGTTTAATTGTTCTTTGTAAAGAAAAAGTATTATTTTTCTACAATAAATAAACCATAAAGAATATAATAGAGACTACAGATAAGACTGCTACCTCACTAAAAGCTGTGACATTAATTAAGAAAGACTTAAAGGTAGGTTTTAAGAGGTAATTAGTAAGTGTCCTCAAAACCTGGATTCATACAAGTACAGTGATCTGATAAATTAATTCGTGCAATTAAATAATTATATTTATATACTAATTATAGTTCCAATCCCGAGGTAGCATGAAAATCCATCAATTTATTGGAGAATTTAGGTTTTAAAGTTTAAAATATTCACTCATGTAATTCAGATTTCTTGTATGTCTCAGGTCATGCACTCGTTTAGTGTAATAAAAGCACAGTTTAATCTCAGCTAATTTGATTCAAATGTGTGCAACACAAAGAGAAAAACATTGATAGACTAAATTTCATATCAAACTGGGAAAAACCTGGATGAAGACAAAACAGCTCAAAATATTTGGATGTCCTTTAAGTTTAATATTGAAGAATGTTTTTATCACAGATTAAGACTAATGAGCTTTAAATGCTAATGGCAATTTTTTTTTTCAGGGAAATGGTTACAGATGAGTGCTTAATTAGTTTAAAGAAAATTCTGCAACAGCTGATGAACATTTCTCAACAGTTAATGTTAAACATTGACTTCTCTGCTAATTTCTGTTTGATAAAAACTCAGCGCTGTCATCACTAAAGTTTTTAGACACTATTTCCACAACCGATGAATTGTTTACTCAATTTTTAAACTGAACAGTTTTACAGAACGTGATCTGAGCAGCTCTAGAGAAAAGAAAGAAATGATCCGTTGCATAGCAGAATAACCCGCAGCGTAACCCACCAGTAGCTGCTCCCACTGGCCAGCATTCACAAAGACAGAAACACACATCTACCTGCCATCACTAAATCCAAAACCACCTTGCTACCACATTAGCAGAAGACAGACACTTGACCTAACACTGGATCAATTATCCAAAATAAGCTGAATTATTCAGCTGTGTAAACCAATCAGGGAGCCTTCTCTGTCAGATACAGTTTCTTCCCTTCTAACAAATGCTTTTCTTTACCACTATTAAGAAAAAAAAAAAAAAAACACGATAGTGCTGCATTGGAGCACTGAAGCAACAGTGATGCAGCAACATAAAGGGTGCCAGCGCTACACTTTCTCATGTAAATGTAGCCTTGAAATCATGTGATACCTTCCCACAACAGATACAGTACTTAGACTCTACCTGGCAGGATTTGCCGCACATCAAATGAGGGCACTTTCTTTCAGTAGGAGGACAGGAGGACTCTGCTTAGCGTTTTCAAGGCACTCCCTATGGCTCCCACTGCAGATTTCAGCAAAGCTCCCTTCAGGATTCAACTGAGGACAAAACAATTGATTTGGCTACCGCTGCATTGAGATGCATATAGGTCCAATCTACCCCCATGCTAATATAGTCTCTAATGTAAAAGCTGGCAAATTGATTTAAAATAGCGGCAATGGCAAGCGAAGTGCCCTATTCAATTCCTTATTATGGTGCACAATAACCATAGCAACAGGCATGTACCGAGGCGGATTGAATAGATTTAATCTATAATCTCAGCCCACTCAGAAGCCACTCACTGCGGGTAGCTGTACGTATAGAATATGTTTCCTATTGCTACAGCGTAGTCTTGCTTTCTCAAAGCTAGCCACAGGCACCTATACGCATTCACGTATTTCACATTTTCAGGAAAACCATGCATACGTGTGATTACATTCATGCAGACGCAAAACATACACATACATTTTTTTTTTTGTTTCAAAAATGAATAAAAACCTACCGGTCTCCCTTTGGTTTGCGTTTCTGCAATGGGACCTTCCCTTTGGGTCTCCTCTCACTGCCTGCACAGGGTCCCCCACCAGGTCCGGTCACCCGCAGGGACTCTAGGCCCTTAGAGGACTTCTTATAGGTGAACTCCACCTGCTCACCCTCCTTTAAGCTGCGGAAGCCCTCCATCACTAGTTTGCTCTGTTGGAAGAATAAAAAAGGGCAATTATCCCTTTAAAAGAGGCAGATGCTTATTGCCAAATGCAAGACACAAGAGTGTGTAGGTAGGATAACGCCCTGTGTGTTATAAGCGAGAGTATCCGACACGTTAGGGCTCATGTTTGTTGAAATTGCTTTAAATTTAATGTCAAAGCATTTGTTTCCCTTAGGTTAAAATATTATGATTGCAAGCCTATACAAAAATAAATCTTTAAAGGTTAATTTATAGGACGTTAGATTTTGTAAGAGCAAAACTGTTCCAGGAAAATGTAAATCTGATTCTTTTATAATAGTAAACCACGTCACTGAATAAGGTAGCTCGTTAAAGGCAACTGAAAGATCTCTATTATGTTAGCTTTAAAGGCTTTTTATACAGCAGTATCAGGGTGCGTTTTACCTTTGTTGGTTATATTGAATATTTTTTTAACCCCAGATGATTCATGGAAACTGACAAAGGCTATTACACTTTAATAGCCTTCAGTATGCAGCTAGACATAAAGACAGCCCCCTTCTTAGGCAGAAAATGCAATCTTTCAGTGAAAATGGATTAGTTCCTCTTTCTGTCTGCATAAGATAAAGCATTAATGTTACGCAAGCCCACACCCATTAGGTTAAATCTACACATTGAGCAGTTGCCAGATATATTATTACGTCTGCACACAAAAAGTTCCCCAATCAACTCCTTTTATTTCCACATAGCTCAAGAATCAACATTTACTTTATTAACACGGGCAAGTCCATGAGGTGGGCTTTTACACACTGCCACATGCAGCGAACACAACAAGTATTAGCAGACAATGAACATCGAGAGGCAAATACATTACTTCAAACATGGTGGATTGACTATATGTGGTTTGTACCAACTGCCGTGAAGGTTGCTCCACAGAGCGACTTATCTCACATGATATGTCCTTGGTTTACTCTCTTTATCTACTTTTCGCAGAGACACCACTTCCTTTTCTGCAGGCTTAAAAGACAAAAATGTTACACCTATACAATCTTTTTTTTTTTTAAAGCATCCACCATCCATCTTATCTACATGATCGGAAATATTGATTTAGTTACTACATAACCACTGGACAATGATTTATGTCTTGTTGATCGCACAGCGCGGACGGCTGATAGGCACAGAATCCGTGACCTTCATGAATCGCAGCAAGCCCTGCGGCTCTTATAGGTAAACACACGCCCACATGGGCATGCAGTGTGCAGAGCAAACCTACTACCTACTATACATCAAGACCTATAAATAACACACAGGCTATCTGTAAAAGCAGTGCATGCTGTAGAGTCAGATGTGTAGGAGACAAAGGAAGAGAAAGGCACAAATGATCAGATGATATAGATGTGAAACTATAGAAGAAGGAGAGAAATTGTGCACAGCAGCATTTTTCTGCAGCGACTGAGGTTACAGGAAGCTGAAGGCGCTCTATAGGTGGTTTGTAGATAGAGATGAAAACCTAAGAGAGAGGAAAGACGTACAGAGGATGTGGGAATTAATTACAAACTAAGAATAGTGTTTGAACTCACTGCACTCGGATAATTGTCCATGTGAAAACCACTGTACAATAAATGACCACTGGGATACCACGTGGATTAAATGGAAGTGAAACGAAATACATTTAATATGTCTCTGTTTCCTTCAGGAAAACAAGTATGAAAAAAAGGAAAACATTTAACCTTGTTTCACACAGCGGAAAAAACTTCAAAACCTACCGCAAACACAAAGAATATCTCAATGTAAGAATATGCAATCAAATACATTTTCTTGGAATCTGTTAGGTCGCCTTTAAAAATTCAGGTAACACAAACTGTCGTTATTACAACACCCAGTTATTCAAAAAAAAATTTAAAAATGCTTAATAAAATGTATTCTAAAGGCACTCACATATCACAGCACTCGGTAAATGAGGGTCACGCCAAGACTTTCTTAGGATTAAAGAAAAACTTTCAAATAGATAAGAAAAAATAAAACATCCACTCTACATTAAATAAATCAGTTTATGTTCATTTCTTTCTGTTTTTAAAGTAATTTTTATGCATTTTTAAAAAATTATATATATATATCTATATATATATATAATTTAGACAATTTAAGTAAGTTGCATTTTTTTTATATTTTCCCTTTTCTTATCTTTACCTCCCTTTACTTGAACTTTATTCCTTAAAAGAATGATATCAAAGACAAACTTTGACATCATGAAAAAAAACTAACTTCAGTTTCAAATAATAAAGGTTATTAGTTGTTGTTTTGTTTTTGTTTTTAGGGTTTTTTTAGAATTGGTATTTTTACAACTTATAGTTCAGTACAAAAAAAGTTTTAGAAAGCCATCAAGTTTCTTAAACTTGAACAATGCTGATATATAATTATGTTATTTCCCTGCGTTTGAATCTTTTTTTTCATTAGAGATTTTTGGATTTTGATTTTTTTCATATATATTAAACACAAATTAGTACATATGAAACATAAACTTTTACCAAAAAGCTATTAATCTGGATTCCAAAGGCCTCTCTCACAATGAGTAATAATACACAATTTTTTTCTTCACTTTTTTTATATAATAAAACAATAAATAGGTTTTCAGTTTAGTCCTCAGAAAATATAGATATATACACGGAAGAGTTGTGACTTCATATTTAACCTTTTTTAAACAATTCTTTCTTTTTGTCCCACATTTGAACATTTCAACAATTTATTCAAAAGAGAAAATCGCCTTTTTTAGCATTAATAGCAACATGTCCAAAATTCACTCATTCATTCTTCCGCTGATGTCCTGCTTGTTTCCCCCACTGCAGTAAGTGAGACTTACAGCCAAGGCCACTCTGCTTCTAGTCGATTTGTGATGGAAGACTCATCCATTTTGGGCATTCAGCTATTGGATTTGGCTTTGAGGAATAGATGAGAATCAGGGAATGGAAATGAGCAAGAGGAAAGATTATGCACCACAGATGCAAAAAAGGGAATAACACAGAAGGGACGGTGAGGAGAGTCACAAACTAAGCAAGCAGCATCACGATCAATCTCAGAACATTATGTTACAAAATAATAATAGTAATAATGTTAAGATTCCATATTCATTAACCTATTCTTTTATCAAAGTTCTCTGCTCATACCAGCAAAATAATCAACCAAATGAGAAGCTACAGCCGAGCTATATCCTGGTCATTCAAATGGAAACACCAATTGATTTTATAATTACCATCATTAGACCATCTGAATGGCTAAAAGGCATTTGTTCAGCAGATATCAGTAAAAAGACAACAAAAGGTTGTGCCCATCCCCCATGAAACACAATATATTCAGAATAATGATAAATAAACATCAGCTGGTCTCTAGACTATGGCACACGAGCCCTTCCTCTTCCTCTCCTGTCTTCAGTCCAGAAGCAGCTTGTCTCTCCAGGTCAAAGTTGAGTGGTTTGTCTCAGCACTCTACCCCCCCCCCCTCTCCAACTCACTCAATTCCCACAATGCACCAGCGAGGAAACCACACATCCCCTTTTGTTCTGTAGAAATGCAGGAAAACACACATAGACACACACACACTAAAATCTCCTCCATATAGTTTATGGCATCATGTTTGTGTCAGATACGTTCTGACGCGTTCACTCGCAACAGCTCAGTCTCTGCAATTACGTAATAAACTGCAGCATATGGATCTGTATATACATGTGTGCCTCCGAGCTGCTCTATGCATGTGTAAGCGTGTGTGTGTGTGCGAAAACTTCGCAAATCAGAACCTGCAACCTGAGTCCCCTCCTCTCAAGTGACCTGGCGGGTGTCCTGACCCGTTTCAGTTTACGCAAAGAGGTCAGGAGAGGGCACGGCTAAGGTGAGGGAATGAAAGAATGCCAAGCAGAACGAAAAAGAGAGAAGGAGAGCAAGAGACTCTAACACAAAATGGGGGAGTGGCTTAGCATAGGGAGGCGGATATGGGTGGGAATCTGGAGGAAGAGGAGGACAAGGGTGGGGGGTGGGGGTTCATGGAACTACCTCCACCGCATTCTGTTCAGCTCCAATGGAGGAGCAACTCCTCATCAGTGGCTGGAATTGGGGGAGGCCAGGAACAAAACCACCATTTGATCAGGAACCCCACAGGTCAGCAGGAGAAATCCTGAGGTCAGTGGTATAACCATCGTAGCACCACCCCCAGCCTGCTGGGAAGACCACACCACCACTCTGTGCTTAAACTTAAGGGTCACCAGCAGCCAGCACCTTGCCTTAAACGGAAGAAACCTATCCAACAAAAAGATCGAAAGATACTCTAAAAGGGCTTGATTATGCTTGCAAGCTTCCTTATGTGTAATAAATATCTTTAGGTCTTCATGCATGTTACCGTACATATATATACCGGTATATATGTGTGCGTGTGTGTGTGTGTGTGTGTGTGTGTAGGAAAGAGCCAGAGATCAATATCGACACTGACATCCTAGATAGAAATAGCCCTCCTTTTCATCAGCCGGCCCTCGTCATCACCAGACCCAGCAATCAATACAGGAAGCTGTAATGTGAGGGGATGGGGAAGCAAGAGAGAGGAGAGCCACCATCCTCCACCAGCCTCTCTCCGAGGCGACCACCAGCTATGGAATGGCTAATTATGGGATGCCTTAAATCAGAGGTGGAGAAGGGTATTGTGCTCGTTTCTAAGAGGAACGGGAATGTGCAGAGGTGAGTGAGTAGAGGGAGATGGTGGTCAACATGTGGCTTGGTGTCACTGAGTAGCTTTTAATACACAGGAAATGCTAAGTGGATAAAGCTGGGCTAGATCAGCTCAGATGGACATAACCCAACAGGATATATATAAACCAAAGAAGAAAGGGAGAGGAAACACACACACACACACAAACATGCCAGTGAAAACCACCAACAGAGCCGCTCTTATGTCGGTGACACCGCAGCCCTCCTCAACACATTGTCATTAGTGGCTCTGACCTTTGAACCTCGCCCAGCCCCCATCAAACAGTTAAAAGCCTTCATGTTTCCCCTGCTTCAAATTAACAACATCCAACACCCCCGATTATGACTGGGCCAAATATTTGATCTGGGGAAGGAAGCACTAGATCATCCTGGTACATTTATCAGCATGAGAGGGGGAAATGAACCTCACTGAGGTGACTGGTGATAAAGCACACAGCCTGCTAATAACTGCACCTATTCAAAACAGAAACAGTCCAGTGTCACTGCAAAGATTCACTGCCAGCCATTTAAAGAGGTGTCACTTTCACAAAAGAACAAATGATGGAATATATCATAAATTTAAAATGACAGAAATCATTTTTAAAAGGTTTGAATTTTTCACGTTTTCTTTTAGGAAAAATGATGGATCAATGCAAACCTTTCAAACCTTACACGTGTACATTGGTAGTGCATACAATTTGAGTTGCAATCATTATTTAATTGGTTTTACAGTTGAATCCATTTACAGAGGCAAAAAACAGCAGCTGTCTTTTTTTTTCTTTGTATGCTTTGGCACTGAACTCACCCAATCTAACAAAGTAGACAGATGATGATGTAATGCGTGACAAACATGACACAAAAATGAGTGCTGGTTATTAGCTCGGATCTGATGAATTCTAACATGAATACAAAGAGATGAACATGAGATAAATGTAGTCAGATGTTTAATTGAGGGATTTTATACATTTTATTTACTATAATAGCTCTAATCTTTATCATTATTTTTTTTATTTGAGCCTTTGCAACAACTGTGTTTTTACATATAAATTGCTTTCATCTGTCTCTCTAGCAATTTTTAATAGAAATTTGACTATAGATTATCGCAAATTAAAACCGTTTCAGGCAAATCTCTCCAAAAGAAAAGCTTTTAAACGTCTGTTTACACATGTTGTGTCTAAATCTAACTTTTCTCTATCCTTCGGAAATGTAACAGTTGTTTTATTAATTAATTAGGTCTTTGATTATTTTATTTTTTTTCCTTTTTGATGCTTTTCTTTGTCATTTTTTAGGACAAAATGATCAATGGAGAAACAAAGTGCTAATAAATAAAAACAAATTGCAGACTGTAGCCCTTAAAATCTATCAAGCATTGCATAGAAGAACTGAGCAGCCAAGAACATTAAATATTAAAGAAAGAACTAGAAAGAGCCTCCTGGAATTTTTCATTCCTGGTAATTAAAAAAAAAATAGATTAATTAAATGCTTAAATCCTTAATCAGCTCATACTGACATGACCAGCGGAACTGCTGCTCTTTTTTTATTGTAGCCCTTCTGTGTCTACTCCATCACCCTTCCAATTACCAATCAAACATCCGCTATATGCGGCCAGCTCCTCAAAAGGAAGTCACATGACTTGTCTTTCTTCTTCTTTTGCTTTATTTGATGTAAAGACGGGAAGGGTGGCGGTGGTGTGGGTGAGTGGAGTGGTGTGGCTGCAGGAGACACAAAGCCTGATACTGGCTATCTGCAGGCAGAGATGGGTGGGGCCTGCATGCCAAACGGTGACACGGACCAGAGGTTAATCTCACTAGGGGCCCACTTTAACCTCACTACACAAAACACACACACTCTCTCTCTCTCTCTCGAGTGCGCACATGCATGATCAAAAACCTAGAACATTTTTCAACGGATCACACGTAGGCATCGACAACCTGGTGGCTGAAAGCAGAAAGTAAGAAGTGCTCACACACACACTCACACACACACATTCGTAAGGGATTCATAAACTCATGGGGTTTCAGGAGAATAGCAACAGCAAACTGTTCAACATTTCAAACTGATTACCGACAAAGGGCAGGCAGCACCCCCAACCCACTAAACCCCTCGCCTACCCTCTTGCCTTTTTGTCTTTAAGAAATTCCTCTTTTTAAAGAATGCCCAAGGAGAGACCCCCCCCCCAACACACACACAGACACACACACACACACAAAGTAAAAAACACTCAGCCCAGGTAGAGAAGTGGTTGACACACAGAGATAATGTAATAGTGGAATCACTAAGGAGAGAGTGAAGATGCTTAATTACTCTCTCACACCTTCCGAAAGGAAGCGATCAGATAGGAGCCGTGATGAAGAGGCCTCCCAGGAAGAGGCCTCGTGCTCTGGGGGGTGGGGGGGCTCACACTAACTCTCTCTTTCACACACACACACACACACACAAGCACACACCCTCCCTCCTTTACCACCACTCGCTCGTCTTTTTCCAACCTCTCACTCATGTTTTCCTCTTGGACTACCGCCGTCCCCAGCCCAGCACCCCCACCCCTCACCCACACTTTTTTTTTCCCACATCCCTCCTCTTTCCCTCTCTTAAGGAAACTCCTCCTCTCTTCCCCCCTTCCTCCTGTCCTCATGCTCCCTCTTCCCCTCCCTATCTTTCTTACCTCAGCTTTTATCATGCGGATAGGGTCAATGTTGTGCAAGAATAAATCGGCATCCTTTCTGATAGTTTTATTTCAACAACGACCCTTTTACCACAAACGTGTAAATTAATTCATAACCTTTGTTTTAAGTTGGTTTGATTGTGAGCTTGCCACTGATTAAAAATGACAAAATGCATCCTAAAACAATTATTATGGCTTTAAGACTTTTAAATAATTTTCTACTTAAGATATAACAGGCCAGATCTGTATTCAATATTTCCAAATCTGAACATTTCTTTTACACCTGGAAATAACATCAATATATTCAAATAGCTCCAGGCTGCTAGCAGAGAGACAGAGAGGGTGGAACAATCAGAGAGAATGAGTGACCGATTTAATACGAATGCACGAGTGTGAATCCTTCCAAAGAAATCACGGGGTTGTTTGCATTTATTATGACAGCGTGTTTATGAGTGCATGATGTCTTCCCCTTTGTGCTAAATGACAGTCGTGTCACTGTGAGCGCGTACAGCTGCCAGAAACACTGGGACACAAATGATCGAGTGTAAACATATGATTCACTGAATGCTATAATTTAACAAAAAGCTATATTAGGAACAATTTGGTCCCCACCATCCTCCCAAAATATGAAAAAACGAATGAATGAAACAGAGCAGCTCTGCAAACATTTTCATCTATACACCGCCATCATCACAGTACCTAATGAGCCTTTCTTGCATTGTGGATCTAAATATTTTTCCTATGTAAAGCAACAGTATACCGCACAAGCCTTTTCTGCCTTATAGGCTACAAACTACTGAGACACACAGTGTTTTGTTAGACTCCTGTTCAGCTCTTAAGACTGTTTCCCAGAGCACACCTTTATTCACCCTTGATGGCCTGATCCACTCCTAAAACATCTCTGAGCAGCAGGGAAGACAGGAGTCTGGAGCGTATGGACAGATGCAGTGCTTTCAGTCGATGAAGCCACAATGTGAACGTATCAATCAGAATCTGATAACATAGTGCTGTAGTCATCCACTTTCCCGAGCTTGGGCTTGTTTCTTGCAGGCGCAGTAAGAGTGCATGAAAACATCCACATACATGTAAATGTTAACCAAAAAATGTAGAAATACATGTCAGGCTATATTATTACGTGCATATGAAGATGCGCATGAAGCAAAGCTCAACATATTGTTGTTATTCACTGAATGTTTTTTGCGCTTTACTCCAGGATTTTAATCCAGATATTTTTATAACTCTCGATTATCACGTTTATAGCCAAACTAAATGCACTAAACAACCAGCTTTACCGCTGTCAGAATTCAATGGCAGTGAACACATTTGGTCAATCAAATACTGCGGACAATTTGAAATGTACATATATCTATTTTTTTTTTAAATTTGTATTTATTTATTTATTTTTCCATAAAAACTGAGCTGAATGCAGCTCAGAGAGGTGGAAACTACCCTGCTGGTGCAGAACACACTCAAATGCCATTCAAAAAGACATTGGATAGCAAACCATGTGAAACTGTGGTCCCACTTTCTATTTTTAGTCTGGCATGCAGCTTGAAAAAAACATACTGTAAGTGTTTGAGTTACATTATATATATATTTTTTACCTAAATAAACTAATCCCTTTATGCAACTATAATCCATATTTCCCAGTGCTACTAATTTGCCTTATAGTAATCAGTGGAGTCATCTTTTCTACAATGAAGTGAGAGAGTGTGTCAAATGAAATGGCAACAAAAAAGCCTCTCTTCGTCGTCTGTCGTTCCTCGAGAATTTTAAAGGCACTTTATAGGACCGTAAAAAAGGGCGATTTAACGGAGGGAAAGGGGAGCTAAAACAAGGGAGGACTTCACTGCTCTTTGTTTTCTGTAGCAGTCAAAAACAAGGCCTCTGAAATGAACTCCATGCACAATAAATCAGCAGTACACGCGGAGGGAGTGGGAGGGGGACACACAGGCCGGGCTTCACGTCACCATTCGGTATGAAAGTAAAAGGATGTTTCTATAAACTGCACATACGGTTCAAGTACATCAAGCAAACAACAGCACTGAGCAAAATCCACCTTCCCAGAACAGAGCCCAGCAGTGAGTTAAAAAAAAAAACACGCTCTCCGACATGTTAGCTGGCTGGATATCAAGCAAGCTCTGCTGTCCATTACAGGGCCAAGTGTGAAACTAACCGTGTCATATCCACACGACATTTCTTTCCTTTCCCTTCACAGAGAGAAGCAAAGGGAGAGCTAAACGTGTGCCTCAGAGGAAAACTTTGTGTGTGTGTGTGTGTGTGTGTGTGTGTGTGTGTGTGTGTGTGTGTGTGTGTGTGTGTGTGTGTGTGTGTCGTTTGTTTGTTTTGGTTTGGTTTTTCCTGTCCCTTAAGCATGTGGACAGCATGTTGTTACACAGTAACGTGTCGGGCAAGGCGAAACATCCGGATGATACAGTGTAACTATCGCTGTGAAGAAGAATTAAAAAGGGGCCCGAGGACAGCAAGATGGGATCTGAGGTAACAGTAGCATTTTTTTTGGCAGAGGAAATAAAAACTATTCAATCATTCGTCGCTTTTCCACGCTTCTTTTTTTTTTTTCAAAGAAAGGAAAATCACCACGACGCAAACGCGTATTCCTCGGTGCTTGTGTGTACGTTTTCATCAACTTACTTGGTGGACGAAAACATCCAGAGGGGGGTCAACGGGGCTCCCTTCGCTGTTGGTCATTGAGATAAATCCAAATCCCATCCGGACGTTGAACCATTTGCAGAAGCCCGATCCCGACAGGACCTGAGGTCGAGTGCGGTCCTCCTCCTGCTCGGCGGACTTGGCGGGGTCTTCTCCGCCACCTTTACCCGACCCTCCTGTAGAACGAGCGGGCAGTACAAGAGGCGAG
The DNA here is from genome assembly GCF_000239375.1 of Pundamilia nyererei. Taxonomy (NCBI): domain Eukaryota; kingdom Metazoa; phylum Chordata; class Actinopteri; order Cichliformes; family Cichlidae; genus Pundamilia; species Pundamilia nyererei. The sequence goes on along the minus strand of NW_005187442.1, from coordinate 985,840 downwards.
TTAGAACATTTTGTTTGTGCTCGCAGACACGCCGCTCAACACTCACCGCCCTGCGTGCATACACGTTTATATAAGTTTAATGAGCTTTGTTGCGTAAAAAGAAAGAAAGAAAAGAAATAAAGAAAACTTATCCAAGAAGCGTGAGGGGAATCCCCTCCACTTCAAGTACAGGCTATGCGAAGTTCAGGGCCGGTAGAAATTTCCTATACTATTTTTCACATGTCACATAAGCGAAGAGGGACGCGTGGTGCTGTGAACCGATGTGCGTCAACCAGACATTCCCTCAACCAAAAAAGGGGGGGAAAAGTTGTTACTCCATGACAGATGAATGCCTCTGATTCGTGCACAGGCATGCTCAGTGGTGTAACTTGTGGAGGGTTTTTCTCGTGCATCTACAGCCCGCTCCTGATGTGGAGTTGCATGCTATAAGGAAAAAAAGGGCAGGTGTACACATGGTTCCTCGAGCTTTACTACTGGCTTGAAAAGCATATACGCTCTAACAGTGGATCTATCTTAATGCTGCCAGACGTGGTTAGATGTGGTGCTCGGCAGTGTGGCCGGTCAGGCTTTATTTTTTATTTTATTTTATTTTTTTAGGTTTGGAACAATAATCACGCTGCACCTTGCCTCCTTCTCCCTTCTCGCGCGAGCTCACGTGGAGCAAATATATGTATATATATATAACAACAACAACAAAAACTAAGAGCAGAAAATAGAAAATAATTGCAGAATAACCTTCGGCCATGTTTCCCCGCGGACCCTCTGCGCCCAAGTTGCAATAGAGAAGCTTCCTCTGCGAAAACGGGCTGCGGTAGTCACCATTAATCCGACATCCTCGATCCCATCGGTCACCAGTTTAGCTCGCATGGTACGGCGTGCTTTCTGCCTTTTGATATTTTTGTCATGTCTTTCTCTCTTCCCTTCAATCCCTTCCTCACTCACACCACCTCTGTAGCCTACTGCTCTACCCCTCTCTCTCTCTCTCGGTCGCTGCCTCTCTTACTCCCTCTCTCGCTCTCGTCTTCGCTCTCATTCGCTCTCGAGCTGGCTGTGCCCGTTCCCGTAGTGAGAACACGTGACTTTGTCAATTACATGCTTTCTTGCTTCTCATTTCTGTCCCAAGATTCAAAGAGGAAAATGGGTGTGTGTTGTGGGGGGGAAACTGGACTCGGAACCATCAACAGCACGCGCCCAATAGTTGTGTAGATCATAAAACAACCCACGTCCACTGTGGGAAGCTGCAAGCTGTAACGTGTGCTATATGATATGCTATGCGCTGCAGTGCACTGCTTGCAATGTGTTTTGTTGAGGTCCTGTATCAAAAGGGGTTGGTGTAGCTACATAAGGCTATTATGCACTGAGATTAGATTAGATGATTGGATGGGATTAAATTACATTTTAATGAACTCTGCGGAATAATAGGGTGGCCATGACAACAGCAAAAACACACACAAAAAAACAAGGAAATAATGAATCAACCAATTACAATCAAAAGCAAATGATGAAGTTAGGCCCCTAATGGGTGTAGCTGATTAACCTACAGATTTGCAGGCTTGTTTTCATAGATCTTCCCATCATCACGTGGAAGTACAGCAGTGTGTCCTGTGTGGCTTTTGTTTGTTTTTTTACTTTGAGTATATTTTGACTCATAAAAATTAAGTAAATTCAAAGAAAATCGTACATGTTTAAAATATGTTAGTCTACAGTTGGTTTGTTTAGACCTCCACAGGGTGACAAAAATAGTGTTAAATGGGTGAAAATTCACACATAAAGCATCACTTAACAAAGAAAATTCATCAAAAAAATGTTTCTTAATTTATTTTATTTTACTGCTTGTTTTTTGTCGATTTCTATTACTGTTTGCTTGTTTGAATCTCTTCTCCAGACCCTACTATTACCAAAGCCAAACTCTAAAAAGATTTTCAAGACAGGGTTAACTTTTCTACATTTTATACAAAGTAAACACAGCACCATTAAAATACGTAAGCTTATTACAGCCTTTGTTTGCATTGCACAGCTCACTTCAGACTTTCACACCAGTGTATATTCAAAAGGGGGAAATGCAGCTGTGGCTTTAACAGAAATAACATCCAGCTATGCTAAGAAACCTAAACCTGTTTTGCTGGAAACTAGAACTTGTGAATTTTACAAAACACAGTGCAAATGATCATTTCCCACTTTCATGCATGGACATGTGTTTGTGCTCATGCTCCTAACTCCCAACCAGTTACCTCCCAGTATCATAGTGGGCACCAGAGGAGAGCTGAACTCACAGCTTTGGAATGTGACTGGAAAACTGACAGAAAGCAAAGCAGATATTTGTAAGTCTTGAGCCTCGTTTGTCATGAGGATACGTTCCTTACCAAGATTAGTTCTGTCTGTTTCTTTTTCTTTTTGAGCGGGGGAGGGTCATTTCTTTTTGTTTTGTTTATTTGGGGGGGGGGGGGTTAGAAATGCTTTTAGAAATACTATGAAGCTGTCAGTAAAGTTTGGAGCTGAAATTGTTAAGTCTTGTTTTTCCTTCTTCTTCTTACAAAATAACTTAGTTTGAGTCTTAAAGTTCCACTTTTATTCAAACTTAAAGAGATTTTTGTGGCATTACTAGGCTTCCTTAAAGAGAACTTTAACACAGGTGGCTTGTATCAATTCAATATGCTTTTTTTAAATGGTACTGTTAAAACACAGTATGTTTAAAACCACAAAACAAACACAAAAGCTGGATTAAATCAAGTTTGAGCACATTTAAATTCCACTACACGTCTTACTTCCTATTCTGGACATGGTTTACGTCCAACAGCATAGATCACTTAAGAGAAGAATAGCCCACGGAGCAGATCAACAACAAGAACAAGCCCATTGAGAAACTTTCCATCTTATCTCACTTCTGCCTTGGTGGGACGTTTCTCGAGGGGTTATTCGCGAGTATGAGGAAAGAGGAAAAACACGTTGGAGGAATGAAACAACAACAAGCCTGTCTCCACCCACCGACACTCAAGAGCCCACCCTCCGGAATTCGCAAGCTTTGCCCCTACCCCCAATCCGTCCAACCCAGCCCCCGCGCACAAGGCCTGTTTTTGAAGATGCTTGTAGTGGAGGCCTCCTCAGCAGCCATAGAATTACTGTGTGGGTCACAGGATTGGATACCACTGTCAGATGTTATCCACTCATTCATATCCTGACAGGACCTTTCTGATTAGGACAAGTCAGCGGAAAATACCGCAGTGCAGCTTACCGAAGTGTGCAAAAGAATGACAAGGAATGATTTAGATATGGGAGGCTCTGGTGTGCCTGTCGGTCAAAAGAGGGAACTGAAAGAGCAAAATGGTTGTTAGTGAAGATTTTATGGTGTGCTTTAAACCTGTGAAAAACAAATTGATTCATGAAATGCTTGTGAAACAGCCTTAACGATTGTAATGGTACAGAGGCACAGAAAAACCCGTGAAAGTAAAGCTTTGCTGATGTTCTATGTAGTTTGTTTTCATAAACCACACAAACTAGAATTCTTCACATATAGTTGGTTTTCAACTGGTTTTAAACCTATGTCCATCTCTTTTATACTTTTCTTTATGCAGATTTATGGTTTATGAAAATTCCGATTTTTCTCAGTTTGATCGGTTGCCTTCAAGCTTCAGCAGAGGAAAGTTTTCAACATTTTGTTTTTTCTCAACGTCCTTCTGATGGAGAAGTTAGAAGGCAGCTTCTCATTTGACAGCGTGACAAAACAAAACAAACAACAACAACAAAAAACCTTAAAGTTCCTACATCTGAAAAAGTGACATGGCCCAACTTCAAACTTTGTTTCTTTGCATTAGATGTTTGTTTTATAGCTGCCACAGATCCACAGTCACGCCTTTTGTTTGCACTTATGCAACAAGATAAGACTGTTTTGAAACCCCTTTTACTTTCAAACCTTTTCATTATATTTGTGGCGATAAAAAAAGAGAAGAACACTTTTCAACTGAGACTTTGCAAAGACATCTACAAACTGACGTATGTTTTTCTTTTCTTTTTTGAAGATTGTTTTTAAGCCGAACATAAAACTTGTAACAATCTCTGCACTAGTTGTTTTGTCATGCTACAGAATAAGATACATTTTTCACACTCATTTACATTTATATAAGGATCTGTACTTTTTCCACTTCTATTCATGAAGATGAGCACTGAAAAGATTTCACATATTAAGTTCTACAAAAGGATCTTCATGTCACATCTGTAATATTGCTAGGAAATGATCTGTTTCTGAAATGAGCCAAGCAGCTCCTTGTTTGCAGACGACCTTCGTTTTAAAACCAACATCACTGTTTGTGGGTTTTTTTTAGTTTAATATCATTTCTTATGATATGATCTAATTTTAGTACCTCCCCACATGTGAAAAAAGAGAGCTGACACTGATAAAGAAGAAACTTTTTATGTGAATGTTTGCGGGGGGAAAAAGGTTGAAGAGCTAATTCTTATGTAACAAAAATACATTTTTAAGACAAAGCGACTGCATTTTTTCCATTTATTATTTGTTTGAATGCAAAGCAGGAGCAACACTTTAACCCATTTGTATGTCTTTTTACTCTCTCTATTTCCATAGCTTTTTCCATACATGCTGTATCTTTATATCGATCTAATCCCCACCTGTTCTGTGGAGTGCTTTGTTGAACTGCCCGATTTTTAAGATGTGTGAGTTGCTGAATGGTTTTTATTCTTTCATCACAACTAGCGATGAGAGGGGTGATGTAAAAATTTGCCTCATATAAAAATAAGCTGTTTTGGTGAAGTGCATCTAAGGTTTTTGTTCCAATTTGAATGTCACAATAGTCTCTGTGAGACAATGCAACATCATACAAATGAGGCTTCATTTATTTTCAGTACAGTCCAATTCAATATGGTACAATTTATATATGATGTTCAGCACTACGAGTACAAATTTATCATGAGAGCAGAAAAAAAATGGCATAATATGAATCTCTGTAAGGCCTGCAATAATTTCAGGTGTAGAATTGAGAAGCTGTGTCTTGGGTTTGTTTTATTTGGCTTATTGATAAGATTTGCATAGATATATTTAATAAAACAAATGTAATATTTTTAATGGATTAGGCTTGTTTTATTTATTGTTCTTGTTGCTTTATTTTCTCAGTTAATAGCTCTAATCAGTGGAAAGAAATGTGTGCATCCAAGCTGCAAACTATAGGATCTTAAGAGCATTTTGTTTTCTTTTTTAAATAAAGAGAGATTTTTTTTCATTTAATTGTGTTTTGGGGGTTTAGTGAAAACCAAGTGGAAGTCACATACCAGTACATATTCTGTTTAAATGCATCTTTTATAAGCCATCTTTTAAAACCTGTTCAAATGTTAATTCATCTGTATTGCTTTTTATTTTTAAGCCTGCAAGGAAAGATCAGTGCAGTGGCTCATTTCGATCTTCAGTTGTTTTAGATGAACTATATATTTATGAGCACATGCAGATTCCTGAGTTGTTTGAATACCAACTTTCTGTGCAGACTTTGAACTCCCTCTCCCCAGCTAACCTCACCCAACCCCCACTCTTCACCAAGTAGGCTCCCAGAGGAAACTTGCATTTTACCATGCATTGCTGTCAATGCAGTTCAAAGGGTTCATTGAGTCCCTCTCTCTTTTCTCTTTTTCTTTTTATGTGAGGAGGGGGTTGTTTTTTGTCGTTTACCTCATGCATTCCAGCTACCAATCCTTCACTTTTCTCTATCGTTTACAAGGATGGATAAACAGTGTTGGCAGAGCGGGGTCATCTCCCCTCAGGGTTATTTTTAGGACCAGAAGACTATATGCTTATGGAGTGTTTTAAGAGAAGAAGAAAAAACACGCCAAGAAATGACTTTTTTTTTCTAATTTTCTCATCTAGTTTCAAATTCGAAGCACAGCTCACTTTAATTTCCATCCCTGGATGTTGGTGATTCTCTGCAGACAAAGAAGAATTGATATTTTTTTTCTCATCCATTCATCGAATATTTCCCTCTGTTTTCTTCACAGATTTCGTTAACAAATATTTAGACTCAACGAAAAAAAACATTCGTACAGCACAGAAAAGCACACGCGTATTGTGTGGTTCATACTTGACCACAGGGGCAACTCAAAAACGTTCCCTTCGTTTTTCATGCTTCAAATCGTAAAATACGATTTTTTAAAAACCCCGTTCCATTTAAATTAGGATTGGATATTTGTTCACTGGAGGCATTTTAGTGCGACTTTCAATTTGATACACTTCCAACAGCCATATTTTTTTTTCTTTTACCTTTTGGTCTCAGGAGATGAATTTCCCGTTTACTTCTGAGGGAGGAAGAGAAAGAAAAGCGACGAAAGTAAACTTTATGGGCGGTAAATCACGTAGTGGTAGTCTAACTATCCGGCCAAGGCTCCTGCACCGGGAGTAAACAGGGTGAAAATATCTGAATGAAATATCAGTGACGTCAGAGAGAGCGAGAGGAGAGGGGGGAGGTTAGAGAAGAAGCGCTTGTACCGCCGATGCGCCAAAAACTGCGCACAATGGGGCCACGCATCTATATCGCATTCTTCCAATTTATTTTTGGATTATTTTGTCGTGTTGTTCTGCGGGGCTTCAGCGGGTCAGTATGACTGTTTTTTCTTGCTCCTGGATTCACTGAACCTTCTGAAGTTTTAGTCAAACAAATGGAGAAGCTGAGCATCCACCCACAATGTAATCGATAGATCTGCTAAACCAACGCTAATACTCCTTAAATATCATAATATAAAGCTTAAAGTGGTTAACAGAGATCCTGTGATGATGGATCTTGTTTGCTTAATTGCTGTTTTCCGGTTTCCCCCGTGTATTGAGGAAAGTTCCCTTTAAAGACTTCCAGTTGTAGCTATACAAATAACTGTGTAATGCGTAATTTCCCTTGAAACAAAACGATAAGCAATCTTTTGGGTGCATTTGTGCGGATCTTTAGCGTCAAATCGGTTTTGATTACGTTTGATTAAAGAACCAATCCATCAAGTCTTCACGGTGGGTAACGTCGGTCATTTCAGGTCAGGGAATGGTAGTGGGAGGGGGGGGGGGGGGTCAGCACATAGGTGAGCCAGTCTCAATCAAGGCTTTTCTTGAGGAGGGTGGATTTAAGCTGGAGGAAATAGGGGAAAATGTTGGTAAAATTCAGCGCACTCACCTGTAAAAGATGTAGAGGAGGAAGTGGACATGCTCCCTTTTTTCTCTCCCTCTCTCGCCGTGAATGAATGAGATGGCACAGGCAGACCAAGCGTTTCTCCCGGTGTTCCTTTGATAGAGCAAATGTAGGGTGAAGTAGAGATCAGCCTGCTGGACATCAGGTCTCCCGACGCTCTAGTTTGAGTTACATGTTTCAACTGACTTTAACCTGCATGGCGCATGAAGCCAAGTGACCGTCTGGAATCAAAGAGATTTTCCATGGATGAATATTTTATAGTGACTCTGTAACATAAGCTGCAGCAGCGTGAGAGACAGACTGATTTGTTTTAAACTGAACCAACAGATTTCTTTGAGGCTGTGGCACAGATCCGAAAAAAACATCCTCTGAACTGCTCCAAAGGTGATTTTTCTTTCTCTCTCTCTCGCTCTCTCACTTCATTTCCCAACTTCTCACAAAAGGTTGCTCAAGCTCAAAGGCACTGACGGCTCAATCTCATATCTACCCTCCACAAGCCAGGTCTAAAAATTGAATTAGTGCTAGCATTTTAGCTGCAAATGTGGGGTTTCCCCATAAACAAGTCTTCCAGTAGAAAAGATGCAGATGCGTCGTTGGTATGCGAGATCTTCTGAGCTTTATCACTGCTCTTCTAACCATGCGGCATCTATGACCTCCCCCCAACATGCTCCCAACCATCCCCACCTCTCTCCCTCTCTTTCTCTTGTTGATGAAGATCCATACTTAACATCCCCCACCCAGCCCGTTTAAAAGACCTACCCACCACTCAGTAAGCTCAAATTAATTTTCCTTACAAGATTACCATAAATATTCACTCCAATCACCCGTGAAGCGATCACACAGAAGAAACCCCAACATTTTTATTAGCCTACTATAATGTATCCTCTCCTTCAGGAACCCCAAACTTTCCTCACTGATCTGATGTCTGCTGTTGACTCTTTCAGCTTCATATCCTTGTTGAATAGCGCAGCTTGGCTGGTTCCAGATCAGCGACTGGTAACTGAGAAGTGGGGGGTGGGATTGAATAAATAGCGCCATCCATCGGTTTGATAAAGGCAGTCAACTTCACTGTTATTAATGTACCTCACACTGAGAGAGAGACAAAATGATAGATAGATAGATAGATAGATAGATAGATAGATAGATAGATAGATAGATAGATAGATAGATAGATAGATAGATAGATAGAGAGATAGATAGATAGATAGATAGATAGATAGATAGATAGATAGATAGATAGATAGATAGATAGATAGATAGATAGATACAAAAAGCTACATTCGCAACTATTAAATTATTACATGTGATTATAAGCGTTAATGCTTATAACCACAGGTGTGTGTTCATCGGGCGCGTTATAATGTCTTCGAATGTGTCAGCCAATCAGAAATGAGGATCTTTTTCACCGCTTTCACTAGACATAAGTTGATAAGATTATTGCCACATGTGATGGTTATTTCCACCTAAAGCCAACTTATAATAGGATGTTTTAACATAATATTATAATGTAGGTCATGCATGGGCTAATCCTATAAACCACTTTCTTTGTGTGTGATGACCCGCCAGCTTCAGCACAGACAAGTGAAACAGTGAGGGTGTTTTTTTCTTTTGTGAAGTTTACCACTAGGATCAGTTCACTGACACACCAGTCTACATGTAGGCAGGCAGCAGGATTTCACGGGGTTTTATGCGCCATCTGGTGGTCCAGTATCCTCTGATTTCCCACGCGGGTGTATGTGGACGCGTGCGCATTCAATCTAAATTGGCTGGGAGGTGATTAAAAGCGGGGGTGGCAAACCTTAGATGAGGCATTGAGTGCTGACAAAGTTATTTGTAACGACTGGGATTTATTTATTTTTAACATTTTTTATATTTTTGATAAGTTTGGTCAACTAGCTCGTTTGATTCTATTGCGCATGGCCTATATCTGCTCTGGTTGTTATTCAGTCAATGTAGCTGTTCATTCTTCCAGTTATTTAACCTAAAGTTAAATAGGTTAAATAGAAATGCAGAGGCACTAGTCGATCTTTGTCACCCAAAGTTGTTGGGGAGCTGGAACAGATGTTAAAGTATTAAGACAGGCAGTATAATTTGGTTTTAAGTAAAGCGAGTCAGTGTTGTGTCAGAAAACATTCTCAAAACGTAAAAGAAAAATTGAATCTTCTTAGCGACAGATTTCACGACTGTTTTAGTTTCATAACATGACGAGTAATTTGGTTTTGCTGGAACACTGAGCACGTTTCATTCAATTACGTTCAAAATGATCTGAATCTGAAACCACGAGTATTTTCATGTCCACCTTTAATGTTTATTGGGTGTTTTAAATAATAGAAATGAAACATATAAACTGTCATTTTTTCTGTCTTCAGATTTATGTTTATCTAATTTATGTTTATCTGAAACTGACATTTTTGCAAAGCATTTGAATTTGTTTAATTTTTTTTAACTTCACTTCTAATAGACGTTTTTCTAATTTGATATCAGTTTATTTGAATGTTGTGAAAAATGTAATGTAATGGTGCACACCAGTTTGAATTTAGATAAAAGAAATTTGGAAATTTGTGCATGTTTTCATACTAACTCATATGCATTTAAACATTTAAAAAATAAAAATAACCCATAAATGATGAAAGAGTCATCATGAAGCTCAACTTCTTGCTATTTTGTAATGTATTGTTCATTAAAGGCGCGGTCACAGACTGGAGTGTTTGAGATGATTATAAAAGTTTCAGGTGTGACTGATTATGCTTATGAAAACCAAAAGTGGGACATCGGAGAGGCTTTTGAACATGAAACATGTACGTTTATTAATCCTCATGGCTTCCTCTGTGAGACCACCCTCATTTTGTGCTTGCTGCTATACCCGTTGTTCACTTTCAGCGTGACTGCCCCCTGGTGGAAGACCACACATGAACTCAAGATTAGATCTAGACGCCCTGACTTGCTCTTTGTCTGTGAAAGGGAACAACAGACCGATTCATATCCCAGCTTATTATTTCATTATATTTTTTAATAGAAAGCAAAATATTTCTGTCTTTGTCCAAGATTATCTCAAATAAAAGATTTTTTTTATTCACTGCCTTCATTTGTTTCACTCAAACTTGCCATTTTGGATCGGAGAATTATTCCTCAATTTGGACAATCAAATTTCATATTTTTATCCTGAGCTGTTACCCTAGTGTAATTTTATTTACTACATGAAGGTGCATAGCTGTTAACATACACAAATAATAAAAGATCCCGATGAGTCACTGTTGAAAAAGTTATTTATTGTATTTGTGGCATTGTGTTTTGTTCCCTTTGAAAAGGAAAACAATCAGCACAAGTCAAGAGGTAGAAATCATCAGTCTGAAATTAATGTAAGGACTGACATTTACTTACACACACACACACACACACACACACACACACACACACACACACACA
>NW_005187442.1:933499-975231 GCF_000239375.1 Pundamilia nyererei | reverse complement strand
TTTTTTTTGCATTTGTTTTCATTTCATCCACCAGCAGTACCATCATCCGTGTAATACTGTCACTAACATTTGTATGTACTGATTTCATCTGACATCAAACAGACTCCATTCTGCGCACAATCCAGAAATAAATTACACACACACATCACGTTGCAGCACCCAAAGGGAGCAGGAACAATCTTGAAATGAACTTTTTGCTATTTTCACCTCATGACTTTAACGGCTGATTGGCTGATTACTGCATCATCCTTGAAAAGAGCCCCCTGTGACTACACAAAACAAACAACACATTAGGTGTGAGAGATGCATGTTGGCTTATATTTGTGCAGAGCCTGATGACTCTGTGATCTAATCTGCTCACACAGGGGGAGGGACAAAAACAGATCAGCACAAAAAAAAAAAAGGGGGGGGAAGGTAGCAGTGCTATAAACAATGTGTCAACATCTGGTATTAACGGTATTCTGGTATTAACGGTATTCTAAATATGGTTTGACCAAAAGATTTAAAAAAGAAAAAAAGAAACCCCACACACTTTAAAAGGTAGATGCAGGTTATTTGACCCAAGAGATGTTGAGACAGCGAGCGATGAAGGCGTAAGTGTCAGCCACCTCCTGAATGACTTTGCTTGTGGGCTTTCCAGCACCGTGGCCTGACTTTGTGTCCACAAGGATGAAAAGGGGATTTGTCTGCTTGGGGCTGCGACCTACAATGTGCTGCAGAGTGGCGATGTACTTGAGGGAATGCAGAGGCACTACCCGGTCATCGTGGTCGCCTGTCAGCAAAAGCACAGCGGGGTACTGGACCCCATTGCCTTCTGGTACACGGATGTTATGAAGCGGGGAGTATCTGCGAGAGAGGACCAGTGGGATCTTTGTTAGGACTGCAACCGTTTAAATATTAAGTAAACAGCAGAATCCCTCTATAAAAATGTCAGAGCAATGATAATGTTGGAGTACAAAATATATTTTGTTTAACCTTAAAATATTCACACTGCTATCCTACATCACAAACGAAACAGTCGGGTAATTTTGTTTGTTCTGAATTTCTTTGTGAGCTTCAGTTCTCAAATCAAGACTCAAGGATAACTCCTGGAATTAGATATTTCATTAAAATACAGTACTGTGCCAGAGTCTTGAGTCAATCCTTATTTCTTTATATTTTGCAAAGAAAATTACCGCACAGATTAAGTTATTTATTAAAATGGGCACACGAACACAAGGGAATACAGTATACAAGCTAAAAGCTGAGACTGTACAATTCTAATAAGCATGAAAGTCGATATTTGGTATGACCACCTTTATTCCTCAACACAGCCTGAACTCTCTTAGGAAAGATTTCTTGTCATGTTTTGGTAGTCCTCGGGATTCTTCAAAGATCTTCTTTGGATGTTGGGTACCCTTTGATCTGTTCTCTGTCAAGATGATCTCACACTGCTTCAGTAATGCTAAAGTCTGGGTTCTGGGGAGACCCATCCATGACTGACAGTGTTTCATGGTGTATTTTTATTTTTCTATTTGTGTATGCTTTTACTGCATTAACTGTGTGTTGAGGATCATTGTAATGCTAAAAAAAATGAAGCTGCTGTCAATCACATGCTTTCCAAACTGTATTGCCTGGTGGATTAAAATCTGAGAATGTTTTCCAAATTCATAATTCCTTAAAATTTGACAAGATCACCAACACCACTGGCTGAGATGTAGCTCAAAACCACTACATCTCAGCCTCTGTATATATTCATCACACCATAAAGACCTGTTACCACTGATCTTCAATCCAGTCTTTGTGTAATTTGGCATAACTCCGCCTCCTCCCTGTTTCTCTTCCTTAGCAATGGCTTCTTGACAACTGGACTTTTTAAATCCCCATTCCTTAAGGAAATGACCTTCAGACACTTTATCTGCTACAGACAGGGTTTTAGGCCTGGAACTTTTTCTTTTGTCCTCCACTTGTCCAGTTTCCTCAATTCTTTAAAGGACATGCTGCACACCATGCTGAAATATGCCAGGTTTTCAGCTAATAGCTACTTGGGACTGGGAACACATTTTTTTTATGTCCATGTAGCCAATGTAATCAGTGAAGCTCAGATTAAAATGTATAAAGAAAGGCAGCTGAAGTAAATGCAGCCTACAGTATATAATACACATTAAAATCTACACTGTGGTCAGAGAGCACCTACTTGATCAGCCATTCAAACTGCTCTTTGTCTTCTGAACAGCCAAAGTCCGTGGTCCAGGCGTGCCCGATTGTGAACTTGTGGAACTTCAGCATGTCCATGACGCCCACCTGAGCTACTGCACATCCAAACAGCTCAGGCCGCTCGTTTACACAGGCCGCTGAGACAGGACACCAAGGATTCAGAAACATCATCATCTATATCCATTTGCTGCGATTATATTGTTTTAGTGTATCTTGTTCTTTAGTGGAAGCATACATACCTACAAGCAGGCCACCATTGGAGCCTCCATTTATAGTCAGTTTGGAGGGAGAAGTGTATCCCTCCTTGATTAGATATTCAGCTGCACACTGGAAGTCTGTGAAGCAGTTCTGTTTATTTGCCAGCATGCCAGCTGGAAAAAAAAGAATACAAAGTATGTAAATGAGGACTTTGCACTGGTAATATTTAAAAGATTCCCTCCAGGCACGTTTGAAAAGATCTAAAATTATTCTGCTTTGAATAATAATGTGTGTCTGATATGTTTTTTTTATGCTTGTCAGGTTAGAAATTCTTAAAAACAACATTTATGCCTCCTCAGCCACAGAAAACTCCAGAATCTCTCAATATGCAAATATATTCATTTCAAACTTTTAACTAAAGATGTCATTATTGAAAGACAAGACACAATCTACTGTATGTGCTACAAACACACACAAACACAGGCGTTTTCTAACAGGGCAAACTGGACATGCCCTTGCGATTGAGCTCTGTAGTCATGTTTATAATTACGTGTCAAAAGCTCCTCACCTTTGTGCCAGGTCTCCCCATATTCTCCTCCTCCTCTGATGTTGGCGACAGCTAAAACTCCTCCCAGATGTCTGACAAAGATGAGTCTGGACACGCTGTAGCTTGGCGTGATGGAGATGTTAAAGCCCCCGTAGCCATATAAAAAACCTGGATGGGAGCCGTCCATTTTGATGCCCTTCTTGTGAACAATGAACATGGGTATCTGAGTGCCATCCTTTGAGGGAAAAAAGATCTGAGACAACAAGAGAGAGAAAAAAAAAAGAAGATTGTCAGGGAAACAAAAGGAGATGGGAAGTGAATTACGAAAAGGTAAAGAACAGTAAAGCTTACATCACCAGTCTATCCTTGTTTCTGAGTCAGAAGACAAGAGAAGACAGGAGCTCTTTTAAAATCCTGTCTGCATCGTGAACATTTTACACTTACAGAGCTATTTTCGAGGCCGCTGTTTTCAGCAGAAGTATATAAATATATCTAACTCTGGGACACTATATGTACAGAGGAAGTAAAAAGAATTTGAAACATGGTCTGGCCAAGGCTAGACTATCTAAAGGACAATTTACTGCAAGTTTCTCAGGAATCTGAACCACTTAAATATAAAATCAGCTATGTCAGGTCATCCATTCCTGGCCCATAATCATTTCCCAGGGACACTGACAACATCTATCATAACATAAAAGCTTCAAATCTTATGACTAATTGCAAAATTTCTTTCTCTTTCATTTCTCTCCACAGGTGATCAGCTTCCAACTCCATCTGGCAATCAATCTTTTTTTTTTAATAAATCAGAATTAATGGCTGTTACTTTGGCTACATTTAAAGAGAAAGGGCTCATGTCTCCTATGACGGCCGAGCAATCCTTCCCGTTATGCTTCAGTCAGAAAAAGTTGCTTATTTGCCACAACAAGGTGAACTGACATGTGACAGTTACTACTGTGAACACACCCATGCTGACTTGGTTTATAGCCTCATGTTTAGAAACATACAACATCTAAAAATCACAAAATTAAACTAAGAAACAAATATCTGATGATTTGACTATTAGGGTACAGTTCTAGTTAAAAAAAAAACTACTTTGAAAGCTCAGTTTGAGTGCTGCTTACGTTAATAAATGCTACCAATACCTGATTTAGCCCACCTTTTCTACAACAACCCTAAGCCGATAGTTTGCCCTCAGTTTGCCGTTTTCGAGCCAGACAATTGATAAAACCCTTCATTTTGTTTGTCAGGGTACAAACTGGCCTGTACACCACCGTTTTATGTCTGTCATTTTGGATAAATGCTGGGTCAGTACTTTAAAAACTAGGTTAAAGTTGGGCATTTATGCATAATTAACTGTTGAGATATCTTTTAATAAATGTGTTTACCGCAGCCTATTTTTAAAGAGAAATGAAACACACCTATTTAAACACTGGTAATCCCAGTCTAGGCTCTAGTTACCTGTGTGGTCTGGTAGTCGGAGGGGTTGAAGCCTTTGACAGTGACCTCTCTGAAGATATGGGGCTGCAGGGGCTCCTTGGTTAGGTCACAGTGGTAAATGATGGCTAGATGAAAAGAAAGTAAAAGTTTCATTTTCTTTACTATTTTGAAATCACTTCACAATCAGTGAATTCTTAAAGACAGTACAAATTTACTTAATGAAATAATACGTGGAACTTAGAAATGAGAACAAAATTGCATTACTTGTTTCTTATTTATACAAACTTAACATAAAGGTTGACTTATTTCACTTAAACAACAATATTTGCACAGGTAGAAATTGCGAGACAAGGCATCTGATAAACAAAATAGCTTTTTTTGATTAAAAATAATAACTTTTGCATTATAGTACCTGGCGATAGGAAAGAAGTGAAATAATAGAAGATTTCAGAGTCTCGCTTTCGTCCTGTGAACCCTACTATGGATCCAACATCAAGAGGGAAGGTCCTCAGCTCCTCTCCTGAGCTCAGACGATACATTTTCAACACATTCTTCACATCATGGAGGAAGCACACGAACAAATAGCTGGAGTATGTACAGGTGGCAAACACTGCAAGGAAGACATGGCAAAAGAATGAATGACATTGAAATGTACATTTAATGACAGGGCTAAACTGCTAACGCTTCATATTTTATAGGGAAAAGGTCATGCACGTGTTGCAGAACCTCACCAATGACATCCTTCTCATGTTGAGGCAGGAGCTCCTTCCAGCTGCTCTGCTCCGGAGAGGCAAAGTCGATGTTGATTAGTCTGTAACGAGGGGCGTCTAAGTTGGTCTTGAAGGTGAACAATGTGCCCTCGTTCGTCACGTATTCGTACTCGGCGTCAAAGTTGTCGATTAATTTTACCCATGGCAAAAGTCCTGAGCAAACAAGGATTTCAGTTCTAAAATCAAACTGTTAAGCGAGTAAGACTACAAGAAGAACAATATTTGTCTTAAAGTACCAAAATACTTTGAGAAATAAAGAGAAACAAGTACAGAATACCTGTAATACCCTGAGGAGTGGTCTTGAGGTCACAATACCACAGTCTGTTGACAGGATCACAACCTTCTCTGATAGACAGCAGCACGTAGCGCCCATCTTCTGATACCTACAGTACATCTGCAATCATTAAACTGCACCTGAATGCCAACTAAAACATGCATTCTGTCCAAGTTTGATGACATGACAGTAGAGGGGGAAAAAAAACAACTTCACACATACTTCTGCTCCACTCATCCATTTGGGGTGATCAGGAAACTCTGCACATAGGACGTCCTCAGACTGTGGAGTCCCCAGAACATGATAGTATAACTTCTGATGCAGGTTAGTGGAGGTCTCAGTGCCTGAAAGCAAAAAACAAAATCGAATACAAAAAGACGAAGAGTGTTACGAGTGGGTGCAAATTTTATAATACTAGATAACAAAAGGTTTCAAAACAATAAACAGAAAATAACAAATATTGACAAATAACAAACATTTCGCCTTATGACATTAAATACATTGTCCATTTACAGTGGCTCAAAAGTAATTGGACATACAAACGTAACTTTACATGGAAGAAAACCATTTACAATCTTTGACTGTCTAAAACCGGCAAACATCACCAAATGCTGTGGTTCACCTCCCTGGAGATGCTCTGCTAGGCCTTCATTTGGTGCTTGTTTGTGAGTCTTTCTGCATTTGTGCACTTTGCTCTATTGGAATGACAACAGCTTACTGACTTGACCACTGAAGAACATCCAATTTCTTTGCCTTGAGTAACTCTTTGGTTGCTTTTGCAGTATGCTTTGGGATAATATTCATTTGCCCTGTTTAAGCACTGTCCTATGAGTTTTGTAGCATTTGGCTGAAACCGAGCGAGTATAAACCTGTACACTTCACAACTCATACTGCTATTTCTTTCAACACTTACATCATTAATAAAGACCAGTGATCCATTTCCACTGACATTATAAGTCATGTCTGACTGGTAACGTGGCACGCTTCTCCATACTTTTCTCTTGTCATCATCTGGTAAAAAGTTCAAATTTGTTTGTTTTTTATTTCCTTCCCAGAACAATGCAGATTCTTTTAGATGATTTCTGGTAACATCTAATCTGGTCTTCCTGTTCTTGACTGTAATGAGCAGTTTTCACTTTACAGCAAAGTGCAAACTGCTGCATTTCCTGCTGTACCTTGACAATTTGTCGTGTTCTTGTCGTGTTAGTGTAAACTAACTTTTCTAAACCATGAAAATAATTTTGTCATCATCCAACTTTGTTGTCTAAAGCTCCCGGATCTCTTTATTTTTGGTTTTTAGTTTTTTAGTCTAATGATGACAGTGAAAAGCTGTTACAAATGTTACAAAAAAAAATCAGCACTTTGACTCATTTGTCATGAAATAACAATGGAACAGGCCTCACCTGGCCATTGAAATGCTTGTCAGTCGGTTAGCAATTTCAGTCTATGAAAACGGAGGTCTGTGTATGAAAATGTCTGTAATTCCTCAACAGCTAACATGTGTTTTTTTATTCTTAATTCAAGGTTGTTGGTTTGGTTTTTTTTAAATTATAATAATACATTAATGCTGTCTTTGATCAAGTTTTATTTTCCACTCACGTTTGAGCAGACATTGCTGCTGCATGCAGTTTAACAGTCTATGTAGACTGCATTTGGAGCTATATACATTTGAAACCGCTAGCAATTATCTAATGACAATTTAGCTTTTCATTAGCTTTTTTAAATGGTAACTGGCCAGTGCACAGAAAAGCAAGTCCTTAAGCAGATATCCATTAATCCATTTTCTTCTGTCCTGGCAGAGAGCCCTGTCCCATGAGGCTAGGTAGGCAGACTGAGTTCCAAGAATGTCAATTATCTTATAAGTATTTCATATTTTGAAGGTAATTTACTGCAGCCAAATGAAGGTTTAGTATTTGAGAATGTTTGAATCCTGTCCAACACAGTCTTACCATCACTTTTGCCCTCCTGGTCAGGATACGAGTTGTAAAAAAGCCCCTTCCCATCGTGGGTCCAGGACATGCAGCTAAACTTGACTCGCTCCAGGCGGTCCTCTAAAGGCACGGCGCCCTCAACGCGCAGAAAGCGGATCTCCACCCAGTCAGACCCACTGGCACTAGTGCCATATGCCAAGTACTCTCCATCCTCAGAGAATGCATAGCCTTGAAGAAATCAGAGAAACATAAATAGAATGTTAACAAGGAAACTTAACAAAATTTAGACATCAGAGAGGACACTACATTTGTAGAGATTTTTATTCAAAACTGAGTAAAAACTACCACATGAAGCAACTATTACTTGAAAGGCAATTTTGAACTAAATGTATTACTAAAATTACTAAAATTAAAAAGAGCACACGATCCAGAAATGCAGGCAACATATTTTTTCATATCAGTAAAATGGGTACTTTGCTTTTATAATAGCCACGGCTGATACCTCGCAGAGCAACTGTCCCATCCTCAGAAAATGTGTTTGGATCTAAGAAGACTGTGGGCTCGGCATCTAGGTTCTCTTGCACATACATCACACTCTGGTTCTGGAGGCCCGTGTTGTAAAAGTGAAAGTACCTAAAAAACAAAGAGAAAAGCTACTGGAATGTCACATAATCACTCTGTCATCTAACACTAAAGCTGAAATCCAACATCAAAAATATTATTATGGAATCAGTTGCAGCAAGCTGTACCTGCTTCCTCTCTTGAAGGGACAGCTATACTTGGGATAGTCATACAGCTCAGTCATGCGCTCTTTGAACAGCTCTCGCACCTCACAGTGCTCTAAAAATGGCAAAGTGAGCTTGTTCTGGGCACTGACAAAGGCCTAATGGAAGAAAGCATAATACAACCATGCTTTACATTTTACCATTATCATTTCAACAGACTGCTCAAAAGAGCAAATAATTATTTAGCAGATATCTTTGCTGTGGAAAAAGTATCCACCTCTTCCTGAGTTCTTTTTTTGGCATATTTGTCATGATTAAATGTTTTAGATCAAACTTTAATATCAACGATAACCTGAATAAATACAAAATACAGTTTTTAAATAAAGATCTTATTTTTTCCCAAGGGAAAAAAGCTATCCAAACCTCCAAACAAGCTAGGTTTTGTAGATCATACTAATTAGAGAAGATAATTTTGTTAAACATTTGCATATTTTTCATTTCTCATGTCTCATGATCTATTGAACTGAAGGAGTCTGTTAATTTAGGTTAAGTTTAAAATATACCAAGAGACACTAAAAACATACAGACCCAACAACTACTGATTCTTTGTGCATGAAAATAGAACAAAACAACTACGAGTAATGAGTAAGGGATTAGAAAGTAGTCTTGCAAGGCCAAGTTGCCATATCCGCCTGACCCGAAAACCCCCCCGAAACTGACCCTAACCCCAATTCCACAACTGCCACAGGTAAGCAGGGATCAGGCGATCGGCATCCTAACTCCTACGGAGAAAAATATGATTTACAAATGTGTACAGTACTTTGTGTGTAACATTTGAGGACTCACAGATGCGTGTTCCAATCCACATACAAATCGATTTGACCACACATAAAACTATTTTAAAAACACGTACATCCAAACCTGAATAAATAGTGATTATTTATGCACAATTTATTAAGTTCACCTTCACGAGTTGGACATAACTGAATAACATCCCTCTCACTCACAAAACCTTTAACGCCGGTGCACCAATTGTCTGATATGCACAGATTACAATGCATGCTAACGTGTCCTCAAAACGTACACGTACATGATTGTACACAATTTTTAATCTTAGTTTATGCTTTTTAAGAAAGTGTCTCTCCACAGAAATCCATAATGAATATGGAAGAACTGAAATATATAAATGAAAATCCAATATTGTTGTTCTATAATTCCTCTGATAGGCTAAACATTTTATATGTACTGGGGTTATACTAATATTAAAAGGTGCTTCATCTGAAACACGTAAGTATGACAAATATGCAAAAAAAAAAAGAAAGAAAGAAATCAAAAGATGCTACGCTTTAAATGCGCCCGTGACTTTTAATACCAACACTTAAGTATCAAATCACATGCCCACATTTCTTAATTACAAAACGCGACACAACAACTAAATATGGCAGTAAAAAAATACAGAATTCGCTGGTGATTTGAGTGGTAACGGGGAGTTTACCTGTGTCTTTTCACTGTCAGGGTCCTCCAGCCAGCTGTAAGGGTCAGGCACTTTGCAGCCATGATAGTCATCCACCTGAGACCAGCCACAGAGGAATGATTAAAAGGTGAAGTAGCTAAGCAAAACAGAGTTGAGCAATCGGGGTTATAAACCCAGAGTGTTTAGTAAAGTTAATCACGTAGCATCTTGAAAGGCTAAAATTGGACTTGTAGTTCAGTTATGGCTATCTCTGAAATGCATGCATTTTTGTCAACATAGCCAATCTCGGTTTACCAGTGATGGCTAAGCTAACTAGCATGCTAACAAAGCGAACGCTCTTTTCAATGAATGAAAGCGCGTGATGATTAAGCATCCCGGCTTATTAGCACGCTAGGCTAGTTAGCAACCCACATTTACTTACAACTGACTCGTCGCGGTAAGCCTGGGGATACTGAAAGGACATTTTGGACGTCAGTTTTCGGGAATTTCGTAACCAAAAAAGCTGCCGCAGAGATTGGAAAGGTGCTTTTGAAATGACTCTCGCGGCCCTGTAAAACATAAACTTAAACCGCAGAAGCTTTTGTGTGGAAAAGATACCGCTACTTGTACACAGCCAACAAGCGCTTTCATGAGAATTCACTGACTGTCAACCAATGTTTTACAGCGCCCTCTGTTGGCCAATAGCGAGAAGATGATTCTTGGAACCTGATTTAACCAACCACTTAAAATACATTTAATAACCTCAATTAAAAGGTTTTAATGTGAAATCATTTATGTAGTCTATTACGTGCAATAAAACAAATAAAATGGAGATTACGTGGTTCAGTACTTTCCCCTGTAGGCCTACACACTTCTTTAAAGAAGCAACATAACTGACAAAGAAATGAAATGCAATAGTTTAAATAGTCTGTACCTAACTGTATCTAAACCAGGGATTCATGCAAGCATAAAGTGTTTAATGGCAAGGTCTAAGCTAAGCTTTGAAACACTTCTTGAAAAAACTGCTAGAGTAAATTTAAAAGGAATTCAAAACAATGTCAGATGCTTATCAGCATCTACATTTTCGAATTCGGTGTTTGCTATTGATCTTTGTAGTTTTTATTCAGTCTACTTGCAAAAATAGACTAATACAGTTTGATAAAGCTGGAATTCCAGTAGAAGTCATTTCAATTTAGAAATGAATACACAATATGTATAGACCTGTAAACAGTGTTTATCTTATTTTTTCTTTTCTTTTTTGATAGGTTAGCAGTCCACTCTAAACAGAGCAGCTTTGTTAAATAGTGACATTATTGGTAAAGGTTATCTGAGTCCACTGGGAATCTCCATCACTAGCCTTATCTATCTGACAGCACAAGAGGACGGTCAACTCTTCACTCTTTTTGCTTCCTGCTCATCATCGTCCCCTCCCTTCCTTCCACTTCTTGCTTAATCAATCAGCGCTGATTTGACCATTATTATCTCTGGCACCTACTCTTACACAATGACTGATAGCGCAGGATAAGGCTCACCGAGGCAGCTCATAGCTTGAGGAAATGAGCGGAACTAAGTGATTAATTATAAGATACAGTGTGTTTCTTAGAGAACTGATGGGCTTTAGTTTTATTTGGCTTATTATGTGTATTTTTAAATGGAATTAAATGTATTTCCAGTAGTGATCTGACTTGTTTTATATAAGTTTATTTATCTGTGACGCAACATTTTGACTTCATGTCATTCGTGAGGTATGCAGATAAGAGGCTTGTGACAGCTTTAATTATGTAGTTGCGTTTGCATCAAAAAGGAAACACATTGTTGGGATACCGCTGGCGATCAGACGTGCAGATGTCTGCAGGGAGATTGGAAAGTGTTTTTACTTTTAGACTTGGCTTGAAGCATTTCCCAGCTGTCACATGGTCAAACCGGGTGGAATGCTTTGAAAAGTTCAGACTGTAAAAGATTCTTAATCAGTGAGATCTTTTCATGGGTGAATTTACAATGAAAGTAAAGAATGAGAGCAGCTAAGTGCAGGTGATGGAAAAGCAAGAAGTGTTTCACCTGTGTTGTCTTTTCCTCTGTTGAGAAAATGTAGTTGCGAGCGGGATATATTTCAGGTTGTGTCATTGCTAGTGCTAAAGTGCTAAAGCACTTCTGGATGGATGCAAACTGCATTTCGTTGCCCTGTACCTGTGCATGTGCAATGACAATAAAGTTGAATTCTATTCTATTCTATTCTGCTGTGTTCAGGTTGTTGCATTGTTCCTGGGCGGATAGATATGATCTCTTTAGATGGATTTTTTTTTAGGTCGGAAATGTTTGTGGTGGTGTTTTGAGGTCAAAGTGCTGTCGCTGCGCTCACCCACCCCCACAGCCCCTCTCACCTCCAGCCCTCTTCCCTTTTTAAGCTGGACTCAGGAATACCCTTCTGTGTGAAGGGGATCTCTTCCTGTTTGCCGATTGTCAGGCCATTGTCCTCTGACGCCTCTGTTTCCCTGACAAACTGAGGAAAAAAAAAAAACACTCAACAGTTTGAATGAGCATGTTTGTGTTTACCTTGCAATGCGGACTATTTTATGCTCATAGAGTAGTTGGGTTCATGCACTTGTATATTTGACATAGAGCTGGGATGGGCCAGGAGCTGTCCATGCATGAATTACCCCCCCATGCCCAATTTCCACCATTGTCAAAAGCCTGTCCGGAGATCCACGCAACCCACCCACCCCCACTCTAGCCCTCATTGTCGGAAGCACCTGTCTCTGTCGCAGGGGTTTAAGAAGGATGACCACCTGTTGTGTCACCGTGTAGGATTACCACAAATTTATCTCATTCAAAAAACCTCCACTCAGGCTGGCACCTGTGATGCACTGCATTTCATTGCATGTGTGAAGCTCTTTTTGGTTTTTGTTTGACTAAAATGCGAACCAAAAAGAAAACGAACAAATCAGTAAAGCATAAAGAAAGCTGCCGATGATGCCCATCTAAGGAGAAGAGATGACACTGATATCAGCACCTGACTGGAAAAACCAGTTTAATGTACCAAGATGAACTGTGCTAAACAGATCTAAGTTTTGTACGGATTGTGAAATCTGTACATCGCTTAGTCATTATAAGAGCTATGTAAGTAAGTAGATCTCTTCTTCAGCTCTGTCTTTAAGCTTTTCTTCAGCATCTACAGATAGATTGATACTGTATTGATGCCATAAGGGAAATTATCATGCTACAGCAGCAGGATAATGAGTAAAAATAGTACAGTCTACAATAAATAAACAGCATAGTTAAAATAAGTAAGTAAAAATGCAACAAAGCGCAAAGTGAGGGCCTTATGCTGTGAGACAGTGTACAAATGTATATATGCAAAAGTGACTAAAAAAGTAGAAATAGGTTTAAGTTAAAGAGTAAAAGTAAGATCAACATTGTGCAAAATATTATGTATGCTATAAATCTTTTATCATGGGACAGGCTGACTAGTTTTCATGTAATCTGTCAGTGCAGTTAGTTGTGACATTTTTTTATTTTTCATCTCAGATGCTGTCACTGTGCATTTTCCTTTTATGA
Organism: Pundamilia nyererei; assembly: GCF_000239375.1. Classification (NCBI taxonomy): domain Eukaryota; kingdom Metazoa; phylum Chordata; class Actinopteri; order Cichliformes; family Cichlidae; genus Pundamilia; species Pundamilia nyererei. Next base: position 962,145 of record NW_005187442.1, on the reverse strand, counting down.
AGTGTTTCCCGAAGATTCTTGGTGTCACAGTCGAGTCCCAGTAATTCGATTTAATAATAGTAGTCCAAAGGGATCCACACACAACAAAACAATACCCAGGCAATAATAAGGATGCTTTTAATCACAGAGATCACAGGGGACAGCTTCCTGGCTGGCTGTCATTAGCCAGGGCTGGGATAACAGTGTGTGACGATGCGGTGGTGGTGGGGTCAGTAAAATCTGTCCCCTCAGATATCCTCAGACAACAGGATGTTATTGAGTATCCAGCGGAGGGAAATTACAGCACACGTGGAAGAAGGATGTGACCAGTGCAAAAATTATAGGAAATGCTAAATGCCTTTGTCATGGTGTTCAGACGTGCTACTGTGCCATTTTCATTGACTCTCGGGCTAAGGCAAGATGCCGTGACTCATGCCGTATGTTGACAAGTGACAAAACAGCCATTATAAAATTGGGTTTGAGCTGTGACAACAAGCCCAATGTTGTCCACTAGTGATCTCACGTCTGTGTATTTCGGGATAACGCAGCTAATAAGGTCCTGTCAGCATCTATTCAGACATACAGCCGAGATTTCATTCAGCAGAAAAGCATAAAATAAGAACCGCAATAAGACCAAGTCAATCACCCCGAGGAGAAAAGACGTTTGCCATTGTTTGTACCGATCATGTTGAAAAGGGAAAGAGAGCACTCAGGTTACCCAAAGGCAACGCGGTGAAAGAGCTGAGAATAAAAGGGCAGGTTTAAAACAACACAACTTTCAGGTGCCAAGGGTTTTTGATTGCTTGTTTGTGCTCCTTGTCGTATTCACGCACCCAGAAGTAATGGCAGCGAAAAGAAACGATGATGTCACTGTCTGAAAATAGATCTTCATCTTTCAGTTGAAGCAATTTGTTTTCCTTTATGCTGCGTCTTTCCTCCCGGTCAAACTTGTCTGTGCACTTCTTCCCGCTACACTGAATCAAGTCTTGCCAATGTCTGGCACTCTTGTTTTCAATCAGCGATGCTTTCATCACACGCATCTGCAGTGGCTTTGTGGTCTTTATTAGTTAGAAAAAGGGGAAGCTAAGTGGTAGAACAAAACTGAGATATCATGATACTTCGACCTCAGTTAAAGAAGTGGTTTGTAATCACTGTGGTGAAGTCCACAGTAACCGGAGAATCATTAGGGAAATGATAAGTTTCCCTATGTCATATGTCCATCAGCTCGACCTGTCTCCTGTCTTTATCTCCTTTCCTTTGTTTTGTCTTTGAACCTTACCTGCTTTGTTTTCTGGGTTTGTCACAAAGAGAAGAGGAGGAGCTATCAGGAGGAAAATGAACGTATTGCTTGCGTGCAGACAGATATTACCCTTTCAAAATACACAACAAATATGTGTTTGTGCGTGCCCTGTAATTTTGCAGTTGACATGTGCACTTAGAGTGGGGCTCTGGGACCCTTTTAATGACCGGGACGGGCAACGCTGGAGACAGGTGGAAGACAGCGCTGTCTGACTGGTCTGAAGCGCGTGCGTGTGTGTGTGTGCGTGCATGTGTCTTTGCATTGGTTTCTAAGTAGTCGCACATACTCAGATGTGCCGACAGACATGCTGGCACCCGATGATGTCACTGGTGTTGTCACTGAATAACTGTAAGCTTCCTCTTTTTGTGACAAAAAAAAATGAAGTCGCGCCATTTGTGCTCACTTGCTCAAACAGGACGTTACAATAATAGCAGCACTCTCATTAGCACAGAGTTCATCAGTGCCAAAAAAAAGTTTTTGTTTTTTGTATTTCTCAGTATTACTCTCTTGTTTGCCCATTGAAAGTGAAGTTGTACAAACTTACACAGATAGCTTTGTATGAGAAAAACTGTGGTCCTAGCACAAAGGGAAAAATACTATAAAGTACAAGCCTGCACATGTAGTGTTTCTTGTTTGAGTCAAGAGATGACCTAGCATATTGTTTTTGTTTTGTTTTGCTTTGTTTTTGGTGTAGTTGGTAGAGTCTCTGCACTCTACTTCCTCTGTTCCATTCTCTGTGCTAATCTAAGCTAACTGTTAGGCTAAAAAAATAAAGCTAGCACTCAAGCAATAGATTTTACAATTCCTTAAATGGCCACTTGGGGCTGGCTACAAGAAGAGCAGAAGAAGTGAAAAACCTGACGAAGACAGCAGGAAATGAAACGGATACAATTGCAAAGTGGGCAAAAAAGAAAATAAATAAAATAAATGTGGTTTAACAGGAACCAAAAACCACAGAACATGTGCTCCATCTTGGTAGGTATTTTTTTCTTTGCTATGTTACTTGGAACTAATGCGCAGATATGTGTATATTTGTTATGCACGGATACAGTTTGCTAGCTAAGTTTTCTAGCTTAGATGATAACTTCACTTCACCGTCTTATCTAGACCTAAATAACATCAGTTACCTAATTGTTAAGTGATAAAGTAGCTGTTTGCAGGTTGTAGACGCTATTGCATCAGACAAAACTCCACTGCTTACATTTCCCCATCCCCTTAAACAAAGCAGTCTTTTTAGTTTTGTTTTTTTTCTTTTATTTGATCTTCTTCCTATATTATTACAGCATTTGTCATCATGTGGTATTGATTTAATTTTTTAATTTTTCTAACAATTTAACCCTCATCCGGCACATTACCTTGATTAATACTGTTTATATTAGCCTGATACAACTATAGCTAGCTAGCTGAAGACAAAAGAACACTGTATTTAAACTGGTTTTTCACTAATATTGTTAATATTTAGGATTTGTTTCGATTAACTCATTTATGTCTTATTTTAATACTCCTTGTATTGACAGTTATCAGTGTTTTCAAGTAACTTCAAGATACCCATTTGCTGTATTTAAACAATTTAAGTGCTCATCAAGTGCCTGCAAACTCATTTTCTTTTGTGATTCATAGAGCGATGCTCCTTTGGTGAAGGTATTTAATTTGATACTTTGTTTTAAAAACCATCACACACAAGAAGTGTGTTTTGGTCAGCACTGCTAATAATTAAAGAATTGTCAAGGTGAGATTCAAAGGATTATTATTTCCTGTGTAAGGAACTGATTGCACTCACTGAAGAGGGCACTTACAAAGTAAGCAAGGGGTAAGCATGAATACGTATACAGCTAAGCACATTGCATCAGCTCAGGGGTCACAGTCGGGCTTCCTGTGGATCTTTGTTCAAAATATAAAAGGAAGTTAAGCATGTATGTGTGCGGGTGTATGAGAAAGAAATAGTGAGGGGAAATTCTACAAGTGGCTAAAAAAATGACTGCATGGATCAGGTTGGCCCCATGGATGGCTACTTGTTCAACAGCCATCCAAAATATGAGGAGGCTGCTCCTTAGAGACAAAAAATATGATAGATATAGACATAGACAAACAGATATATATATACACAAACACACATAAAGACATGTCAAAAAGAGAGTTTTTATGGGATTCTCTAGAGTCCTGTGAAAATCTTCATACACACTATCTACTTCCATAGGAATCAAAAACGTAAATAGCGTGCAGTTGCTGCAAATTTAAATTCAAGTGGTTTTTTGATGATCAAAAAGAGTGAGCATCTCTATAAAAGCATACATTTTGGTAGTTTGTTGGTTTGGAGAATTCAAGTGTAAAATCCTACAATCTTCCCAGGAGTGGATGTCCCAAAAAACCCAAGAGTCAAATTTCAGACTCTTTAGGCCCCAGTTAGCAAGCTAAATGCTAAAGTTGGAGCATGACTTAAGTTCCATATGTACAAACCAATTCTGGAAAAATGTCTAGAACAGACCAAAGTAGATATGTTTGACCATTGGTGGAAACCAAACCAAAGACAGGATATCAGCGCAGACATCTCTTATCAAATGTGAAGCACAGTGATGAAGGGTTGAGGATTTGGCTTATTAAGGATTCACAGGACATGGGAACCTTACTGTCATGAACCCCTCTGTATGCCAAATTCTAGAGTGAAATGTGAGGCCATCTGTCCGACAGTGACAGTGGCAAACCTACAAGACAGTGGCTGAAAAAGAGAATAACCTAGGTGTTGCAATGGCTTGGTCAAAGTCCAAACCTAAAACTCAATGAAATGCTGTGGTGAAAGCTGTGCATAAACAAATGCAAACCTCAATGAATTGACGTAATGTTGTAAAGAAGAGTGCGCTAAAATTCCTCCCCAGCAATGTGAGAGAATGACGTACTGACAGTCATACAGTAAATGATGACTTCAAGTTATAGCTTCTAAAGGTGGTTAGCTAAAAGAATCTTGGTGCGCACTAAGTTTTTCAGAGGATTGTGTAAACTGTTTTTCACATGACTTTATAACACTACTGTGTATATTTAAGAGATTCTGACTACATACCATTTTCTTTGGGGTTGGGCAGATAGGTTGAAAAAGAGAGTGTGTGTGTTTGCGTGAGTATGTGTAATAGTTTGTGTGCATCCTTCCCGGATGACAGGCCCCTCTGTTGGTCATTATTACAGTCTGGCTTAGTAATCAAGAGGAAGACAAAACAATGTGAAAAGGCTTTTGATACAGGCAGGTGTGGCTCCTGGGGGTCTGACACTTCCTTGCTTGTACAACTGTCTGTCTAAAGATGTCTGTAAGCACCCCCCTTGTTTTCCCACTCAATGCTTCAAGTGAAATTTAATGCAGCAACTGCTTCTTCTTTCTTTCTTTCTTTCTTTTTTTTTTAGATCAGAAACAAATGCTGTGGCTATTTTAGAGTAATAGTCGGACCTTAAAGAGAGTCAAAACGTTTCCTAATTATTAGTAATGGTGATAAAGAGGCATGATACAACTAAAGAGTGAGAAAAAGTACACCTCATTTCAGACAAAATACTCAGGAAGGACTTTGAGGGGTCAACCACAATGCTTTGGTTCTCAGAGCAGCATGTTAGTTTCCATTATCAACCATCAGGTTACTGTAAACTCATGTGATGCTGTGTGGAAGCATGTGCAGTAAAATAAACAGTGAATCGAATTTTTTAAAACCCCAAAAAACTGTTTTTACAGAGAACTAAGGATTGCTATATGCATGACAAGACTGGCATGACATTCTGATGCCAGTTAGGATAAGAACATACAGACACCTATAATTTCTACTATCCAGCCTGTTAAGAACATCTTTTGTGGGTCAGCTGAGTACAGTGATACATTTTTTTTCTTCCTGTTCTCCTCATCTCTGTGGGTGGCTTTGTCAGGATCTGAAAAGACATCTGTTGTGAAGTGCAGTAGCATTCCTGGCCCTGAAACCACGATAATAACCCTTGGCCTGTCAACAGGAGATCATCCAGCAATTGAAGGGAGATTGCTGGACTGGGTGGGTGGTGGCTGTGGCGCAGCGCTGTCAGGTTTTGTTTTTTTTTCTTTTTCAGATTAACAAATGAAATGGATCAGAGGAAAGAAAAAAAGACGGCGTGCATCCGTGTATTTCTAATTTAATAAAATAAACCCAAGTCATTCATTGCGTTCACATTGCTACCACCGCCATGTAGATGTAGCTTATCTTGCCTCAATCAACTGTCAAAGACCGGATGAAATGCACGTGAGAGTAAATGTTTCCTCAACCACAAGCTGTCGAGAGTATAGGGTATTTCGAGGTAAAGGAAATCACTTAAAGTAACATGAAATGGATGAGGAGGCTGTCATGGCTGACACGCTGATAACACCACAGTAAGGCAGGGTGACATAGGTCAGAGTAGGGGACAGTGACAGCAAGATAGCTGTGATAAAATTCTAAATATTTCTCCTTGAGTCAGCCGTAAAACTTCAGAAAAAAAGCCAGAGGGGGAGGCTCTGTTGAACAATTGAGGGGTAATGGGTTATAAAATGGACTTAGTCCTAGCCATCTCTGCCAAAGTGCATTGTCCTCATTCTTGCAGGAGGTGACAAGGAAGGAGTGGTCACCTTTGGTTCTCCTGCGAGACATAACCCAAGGCAGATTGCAGATGGAAATTATAGAGCAACCCATGCCATTAATGGAGCCTTCCCCCACAGGTATTCTTGGCTTGTGTTAAAGCAGGTTTATAATCATAAAATAGTTTTTACATGTACCGCAGGAGATTTAATCAATTCAATGATTAAAGAGAAAAATTCTCAAAATGTGAAAAAATGGGTAGATGCTGTGGTCTATTTTGGTTTAATTAACCCCTTCAGCAGAAAAGCTGAACGTATCTAATGTGCAAAGCAAAATTTAGAGCTGGTGCTATTTCATGTAAGGGCAATGCAAAGGCAGAACGATCCAAGTTTTCCCAGGAGGGTGCAAATTGAAACCTGCTGCTCATTGTGAGCTAGCTAAGAGCTAATGCCTGTACAGTTGGCACACTGACTTCTGTTTGGCAAAGCCAAATTCATGCAAATGATGAAAGTAAAACATTTGCTTCACTTTCTGCCTGAAAGCACTTTTAATCCCAGTCTGCTCAGCGTTTATTGTGATAATGTAAATCTAAGGGTGGCTGTTCTTTAGCAAAATACTCATTGCCCTGGTTTGGGTTCATGACGTGTCTACTTTCACTTCCTACAGCACATCCTAAACCGGTTAAAGTCAGTCAGTGATCTTGTTATTGTTAGTCTACTTGTATGCAGCTTACATTTCATTACACTTCCTGCTCGTTGACTTCATTCTAAGAATGCCATCTCAATTATCAAATGATCTAAACCAAGTTATAACCAGCTACACAGGCATATGTACAACCATACTCAAAAACCTCCACACGTACGTGTAAGTTTGTCTCCAGGGCCTGTACACAACTCAGACTAGAAGTCCATGCTGTCATTATGAGAATTACTCACACATACCTATGAGTAATAGACATAGTGTAGAGAAGGTCCAGATAAAGAGGCATTAGAGAGGAAGAGGAGGAGGTGGAGGAGAGGAGAGCTGAATAGAAGGTGATGAATGAGATGACTGAAGGCAAAGAAAGAGAACGAAAGAGTGAGAGACAGAAGTGGATTTTAAATTACATGGTGGCTCATGTCAGCAGTCCTAATTAGTAGCTTGGTCAGGTGTGGTGAGTGGGCAGGAAGCATGAAAAGGACAAAACACCACAAAAACAAAGAAGAGTCTACAAGCGCCAGAATCCACTTGACATATGCCAGTTCATTATGAACCTCCCCAAATTGAAAGTGAATGTGATCAGTGTAGATGTTTAATGTGCCGTGTGGAATTAGGTTTACAGATAGGTGTACGGCGTGACGGTTCAGAGCGTGGCGCGTGTCTAGCGTGTGGGTGACGAGAAAGAAAATTCTGACAGTTCCTGAGCTGGCTGGAAGCCGGCCAAATCAAATGTTGTGTTTGGAGAGAAGTCAAGAAGAGGAGGGAGCGGAGGTGGAGGTGAAAACAGGGCTGTAGATCTCAATCTTACCTGGGCATTAACAAATTCTGGACCTCCCCCCCAGTGAAGTAGTGTGTAGTGGCTGATTATAAATGTACATGCACCAGAACACACCCTCAAGAGTTTTCCATTTATTTGTCTTTATCGCAGCTTATAAAGATTTCTAAGGTGTGACACTGCTTCTTGTTGCACCAGCTTGCATTTTAATTTCAAATAAGGTGTGCATGCACAAAATAACCCAGAAACTGTCGTTGTGTATTTGTTTTCAGGATTCTCATTAGAAGTACCTATTTCATCATTCTTAGTATTACAGTGACATAATACCATAACAAGAATTGTGATTAATCTCATGGGTTTGTGTATCTAAAGCTCTGAAGCATCAAGTATCAATATGAATGAGTCAACCAAGCAAAGCAGACATATTTCTACTTACAGCTGTTTATTTAGTGATTTTTAATTTCTTGGTATGTAATAAAAATCATCTTGGTGCATTTATTGTGTATGTTTTTTTAACTGATGATCTTATGTAGCTACAGAACCTAGAGAACAATTGCTTCGTTTAAAAGACTATTACAGACGATGAAGTTTTACAGGTTGTTAAATCTCTATGTTGCTGCAACATTCTTCATGTAAGATATCCTTATTACACGACTACATGAATTACGACTAATCTGACTAACTTTAAACCTACAATTTACAAATAAATGATCTAATTTCCTCTGCGCGTCCTTGACTCGCTAACATAACACAGGTATGCCCTCTTCCAATCCACAACAGACCGAAAATGAAGATGCATTTGTTTGATCCGGACATAGCTGTGTGACAGCCTCCCTGGAGAAAGCCTCTTGCCTCGGGGCAAGAGTGTGACACACACACATGCACATGCACACACACACACAAACACGCTCCAAGGAGGAGTCATGGGGCAAAGGGGAGAGAGGGGGAGGGAGCATGAGAGGAAAGGGAGTGTATCTCTCTCTCTCTCTTACACTGTCAAACACACACACACGGTGTATGTGAGCAAGACTCACATACACTGACTGCTCGGTTGCGCAGTCAGTATACTGAGGTCTGCTCAGAGAGAGAGAGAGAGAGAGAGAGGAAGAGAAGACAAGAGGCAGAGAACAGCCACTGGTTGCTTCTAGACACTCAAGCTCAAGAAGGGCACAGACAGCCTGACCTATGTGTGGCTCCTCACAAGGCTTTACAGTAAGTCTGCAACATCTGTCTCAGATCATCTTCTTAATTTTTACAGGAATAATATCGATTGTTTCTATATTTTCAGCATGTTTAAGAAGAGTTAGACGTTTTTGGCTCGACTTTTCTTTTCTGCATTACGACACTCTCCCACGAAGTGCAATCTCAAAGTGTGCTTTCTAGAGACAGCCCGTTACATGTCGCCCCCGAGCCACAGCTGTGTGCTCTTGACTCATGTCTTGATTTTTCAAAATATATTTTCTGCTGTGTCACTTGGTTCAATGGTTTCGGAGTGAGCTGTCACACTTGTGACAGTCATTCCGAGTCAGCTGTGGTGACACTTCAGAGAAAAAAAAATAAGGTGTAACATCATATATAAATCTCGTCTCTTTGAACTTTTATTTGCATTTGAGAATCCGTTGACATTCTTTTGTTATTGCTGCATATATGCCACTGAGTACAGTTTCTACCACTAGTGCTGAAAACAACAAAAAGATGAGTGGTGGGCTTTTTTATCGCAGCTTACTGACTGTAGATTTATTTATACATAAATGGGGAGAATTTAGAATTTCTATTCCTTGCAGTCATTCCCTCAGGAGTGAAGTTTTGACTTGACTTTTTATCTCTCATCAGTAAGGAACGTAAGTCACATGAGTGTTTACCATATATTAGCAAGAACCAGGCTTATCTACCACTATCTCAGAGGCAAACTGATGAGTCTACAAAGGAAGAAGTTCTCAGACAACACATCTGAGCGTTGCCTTTTAATCACGAGCCTGCCATCCGCTTTTTCACTCTTCTTTATTTCAGTCTGGGAGCCGTATCTTTTGTCGCGGCTGAGTTGCCTGACAATCGCAATGTCGTGAGAAGGGAAAGAGTGAATATAAGGGACAGAAAGAAAAGGAAACAGAGAGTAGAGTGGCACTTCTTTTCTTTGTTTCGACAAGTAAGAGCAGTTGTTTAGGAAAGGGAGCCACTTCGGGGCTGGCAATCAATGAGCAGACGTACTGCTTTTGTGCTTTTGATCAATTGGTGGTTTTTTTGTTTTTCTTTCTTTACATGTGTCTTCATATTATGGGGTTTTTGTGGACTGAAATCAGGCAGATCTCACTCTAGCAGCCCTTCTGTGGCTTTTTAATACGGTAAATAGTCAGTATAGAGTGTTAAGACCTGGCCGACAGCCAAGTCTCAGTCAGTTCGGAGGAAGTCTGGTTGATTCCCTGGTAGTGCGGGTTTCCTTGTGAAAGTGGTCCTGCTTCGGGGCTGACGTGCACAGGAACCTCTGTTATAGCCCCGGGGTTGTATTCTGAGTCACAGGATGTAAAGGACAGAGGGAGGCAAACTTGAAGGTTCCACTTTGAAGTTTGTTTGTCCGGTGTTGGCAGTAGACGGGAAGGTTAGTTTCTCTACAGCATCACAACTGCCTCCTTCTCTATATCACACTTCACAATCTGGGACCTACTTTTAGATTCATTCAAAACTCAACTCGATTCTGCATCTGCTGTTTTATGAAAGAAAGGTTTGCCTTCCACCCTGTATAACCAAAATAGCATTTAATAATAAAATCAGATATAGAATCATATGGATTTAAGAGCATTTTTCTTTATTTTCCATAGGCCGCCTCTTCATGTACCTCAATCATGTTAACCTCAGAGAAGTCAGCTCAAACTGTGGGTGCCACTGCAGCGATGCCAGGAAAACACGATGTTGATATGACATCATGGAGCGAGGCAGACTTTGAGGAGAACTGCACTTACATCGTGAAGGACCAACCTCTGGAAGGCGAGTCCGAAAACAATTGCAAGACACGAGCTGAGAGATCGTTGCCCAGGAACCTGGCCCTGAAACGCTGCCACGACTCAGCAGAGGTAACCAAGGCCTTCCGTGTTTGTTCTTTTACAAACAGGCAAGACATTAATGAAGACAAATAGTCCCAGTCCAAATATATCAAAGCAGCTATGTGATGTTTTTAGTAAATGACAATTCTTTGCGTCACTCCAACATCCTTCCATCCTCTCATCTATCCTCCGGTGGGAAGTACTTGACATATTGTTGTCTAATTTGAGCTTTTCCTCTCTGCTATGTGTATGTTGAAGCAAACACAGACACAATAGCCAAGCCTCTGGGCACTCAGCCTGAGGGCTCTATGATTAGTAGTTATCTTAGATTCCCATCCCTTTGTTCCAGCAGAAAATTACACCATTAGGCAAAAGCCCATAATATACATAATACCCTAAATGTTCTTCCAGGTAAAATATGTGTCATCTAGCATGGAGAATTATTTCCATCCTCTCATCTATAAATAAGTGAGTGGATAAGGAACTGACAATCATATAGTGTGGTAAATGCATGATAAAAGGTTAACCGCAAAGAACTAGTCATGAAAAGGAAACACTAAATTTCCTCTACAAAAAGTGTAGGGAAGGGAGATCAGAGGAAGTATCCCTGACATCTGCAGTAAAATACCTGCATTTACCACTTTGACCTTCTTATAAGAAATGTCTGGTTGACGCTAAAGAACAGGATACATGACAGTAATCTGTGACACAAGGGCAAGTCAAATGATGCCTTTAGACAAAGTCATTGAATGCAAGGACAAAAATATCTGGATAAACTAAAGACAAAACTGTAGGCCTGAGTGTAAAGATGAAAGAGAAATACACTACCATCGCTTTAGGGCTTTTGCTTTTTGAACATGGAGCTCAAGGTGCTAGTTGGGGTGTGACCATGACACCTTATCCACTCTCCCCCACCCTGGAGGACTGAGACAGAGGACTGAGTTTCACACCTGGTAGTAGCAGAACAAGACTAGTAGTGAAATTTTAATATGGGAGAGAAACTAAAGATAACTTGGTCGATTGGCTTATTAAATATTTAACATGTGAAGGAGAGAAAACATTCAGTCACAGCCTCTGAAAATCCTCTCAGCCTGTATATTATAAAATAAGGACAACCTGCTTAATTGCCTTTTTCCACATAAGTGTCTCCAGGGGACAAAAATATTCAGTGAATTGACCAGATTCTTTGGAGGCTGTATTCCAAAGAATCTCATCTATCTTAGGATGTTTTAACAACTAAACGTGCCTTTAACTGCTCGCTCAGATCTTCTGTTTTATTAACTGACCTGCTGTTTGACGATTATGTGCTCTCTTTGTTTAACAGGTGCTTGGGGTGATGACTAAGGAGATCATTCCGAAGGGAACACGCTTTGGCCCTTTGGTGGGGGAGAGCTACACCAACGAAACTCTGCCGAAAGACGCCGACAGGAAGTACTTTTGGAGGGTAAGCAAGCCTCATGTGAGACTCTGCAAACTTAAATGTTAAATTCAACGATGTGCCTTTCAGAACTGTTCACATCCTGTATCTCTGACTGACTGGAGATGCTGCTTTGGCTATGTCGTGGCACGAGTTAGCAAATGTGGTCAACGTCTGACATCCTGTCAATGTATGAGTCAAATTTGTCAATGGTCTGGTGTTTTTAAATGCCATTTGACTTGATAGCTTTCAAAAGTGCATGCACCATATATGTCAGTGTGTTTGCCCGTTCTGTGCGCTTCTGTCTGAGGTCTTTCTCTCTCTCTCTCTGTCTCTCTCTCTCTCTCTCTCACACACACACACACACACACACGCACAAGCACACACAGCTGTTTGGTTTCAGTGACGCAGCGGTTCTCCTGTGTCTTCGCTTCTCACAGTAGTGGTATCACTGCCAGTAAATACACCATACATATGTCCGCACTTCTCCAAACTAACAAACTCTCACACTGACTAAGCAAGGAAGTGGCTTCAAGCCTGAGAACTGTTTATGTTACACATTCAGCAGCATCAGGGCATCTTCCATTGCACACATGCTCTTGAGTAATTCTATAGCATACACTCAGCAACCTTGACATCATGCAACTCCAACCAAAATTTTGCAACAGTCTGACAATTTGTTAATAATACAGCCATGACTCAAGCAACAGCACAGAAAGAACACTTTTGTACAATCGCAGAGGAAGGGAGGAGGTGAATAACTTCACCGTGAATGTAACAGGTGAGAGTAAGGAGTGGGTGAAACAGTATACCCAATACTACAATCCAGTCATACAGAGAAATTCTTTTTGAGTGTTCCCTTTGTAACTCATATTGTGTGCTGCAAAGACTTGCGCCTATCCAACATGAAAGAAATTACAGCATTTACCATAAAGGCGCGAGGAAACTGTGACTTCATGGTTTCAGGTTCACTTCTAATAATCAAGTGAATTATTTCTGATCTCTTGTTCTGCTCACGCTATAGGTCTTCTCAGAGGGGCGCTTACACCACATTCTGGATGGGCTGCATGAAGAGCGGAGCAACTGGATGCGTTACGTCAATCCAGCATGCTCTGTGGAAGAGCAGAACCTGGTTGCATGCCAGAGTGGCTTGGACATCTTTTTCTACACCACCAAACGACTTCAGCCAGGCCAGGAGCTTCTGGTGTGGTACTGCTCTGAGTTTGCCCAGCGTTGTAACTACCCTCCACTGGGACAGCTGGCTATTGACAAAAACGGTGAGTGCGTGTGTTTTTGTGTGTGTTGTCAATTTAGGAATGCGCAAGGACCGAGTGCTGCTGAAGTCAACAGAAACTAACACGGTGCCCACGCATCGAGACGTATCTGGTTTGTTCTGTCATTGTGAAGTAAGGCCCCCAGTCAAAACGCCAGCCGACTGACACACTCTTTGTGTACGTGTTTAAGAACTTACTCCGTCACACCCATAGCTCCTTTGTTGACGCAGAAGACAAAGGAGGATAGTGGAGACTTGAAAGCAGAGAAGAGCTGTCTCCAGGTGCAGCAGCAGTACTGGCGTAAGATGAGACCAATTTCAGGATTTTAAGCAATGTTTCAGTTTCCCTTTTAAACTCCCACATAGAAGGCTGCCGGCAGCTCATTCAGCCAGACAGCATTTGGCATTCATTCACAAACAGTAGGAATGTGCATGCTAGCAGAAAGACCACGCAGAAAAATACTAATTCAAACACAGTCACAAAAAGAGGCTGCTAGAGGTGCTGATGGCACTCTGGCACGACACCCTTTATTTATTTGGTTCTTAAGGAGGAAGCGAGGTAGGAATTTCTCTACTGACTACTTGAACTTCCTGACAAGGTGACCTGCTGACAGATTGATATCTCACTCAGTTTTGGCTGTTTGTTTGCTGAGAGCTGGCCTCCCTGGAGTGGGGGCAGGGTAACCTGGGAGTGAACAAAAGATAAGAGATGTGCTGTTTGTGTGGGTTGTGGGTTAATTGTGTCTAAAAGTAGGTGAAATGTACATGCAAACCAATGTATTTGGTCTTCCTCTCTGTTGTCGGTTTGAGTCCCTTGCTTATTCTGTGGTAAAGTCAGTGAAGCAGTACCTTTTTACCTAGATGAAATGCAAATTTCAATCCAGATTTTCAATCCAATTTATAAAATCGTTTCTATCTGTTTGGGAGCTGTAGTTTATTTGTCACTTCCAAATGACAAGTTGATTTTTGTCTCCTGTACACTGTGTATCCTGTCTGTCTTGTGACAGAAAATACACCTTCAACTGTCCAGCCCTCTAATGCAAATAGCACACTGTATCCACTGACTCTTGCTCTCTGTGCTATCTGTATCATGATCAGATCCCCATTGTTTCATTTCTGGTTTCCACTTTAACAGAGTGCAAAGGTCAGGGACATTCAAACAGTCGCATCTGATAAAAAAAAAGTGCATCTCCTGAAGTTTAAAGTAAATTGTTTGGCTAGCGTAGGTACTTTTGAAAGCAAACGTGCATAGTGATTAAGAAAGAAAACATACAACACGTGTGCTTGATAAGACGAATATGTGCTTGTATGGCTGCATGTGTCAGTTAGTTGAACGATGATAACGTTACATCTAGTCTATGTTAAGAAATGAGTTTCATGTCTCTGATGATCTTTCTCTATTGCTTATCTGTCTAACAGAACAGAGTCCAGCGAAGAAGACAAGGAAACGAGGTCATACGGTCTCTGAAATCCTACAAGACGACCTCTCCAAATCCCCTTCTACCTGCATCAGACGTGTGGACAGTTTTTTGCCTCAGACAAATGTCTCAGCAGATTTTCCTTTATGTCCCAGTGTTGTCTACCCACCTCAGCCTATCTCCAAATCTATGCATGCTAATAGATATGCGTTTCTACCACCTCTGCCATCCTGTAGCCCTCCAACTGCCAAAAGGCCAGCACTAAGCATTCCTGTCCCTACTAATGTCCACTTTGCCTTTCAGCACAGTCAAGGCCCTCCCGTAGCAAAGCCTTACCAAGATCCCCGTATGCCCGATATTGCTAATTCTACTCTAATGCACGGCCCCTATCTACTGCCCCACTACTCACTTGGCCTTCTACCTCATTCATATCCATTCTATCGTGAGCAACTGAAACCTCACTTGGCAGTCTCACCCCATGCATCGCCCTTTCACAACTATGCACATTTTCAATCGCCTTTAACCAGTGGTTGCAAAGACTTGACACGTGCACTTTCTGATTCCAAACCAGACCTCTTTCTTTCACCAATCCGTGAGCACAGAGACAACAAGGACCTCATATCCAAAAGAAGAGCCTACCTCAGCATACCCTCACACGACCTCAGAGATTTCAAACACTCCCCTCCCACCAACGTTCACACAGACCTCGCTGTGCCTGCCACATCCACCGCCTCATCTATGGTCACTAAAAACCGTGAAGCACAGCCGTCTCTCACACCTGGAGGATGCTCGCCGCAAGAGGGAATGGCAGCCTCCTCAAACTGCCTCCCTTCCAATTTTACCTCTGCCACTCAAAGTGAAGCTGAGGATACAATGGACCTAAGCATGACAAAGCAAAGTGGGCAGACAATTGGCTACAAGACCCTGTCTTACCCTCTGATGAGGCAGAATGGAAAGATCCGATATGAATGCAACATCTGTGGAAAGGTCTTTGGGCAGCTGTCTAACCTTAAGGTTAGTTGCTCTTCAACACATTAAAGCAGTGCGAAAGAAAATGACAACCACCAGTTGAATACAGTGACTGGAGTATAGTATAATTGAATTAACCAGTTCCTCTGATTTCCTGAGTTTGATCGATAACAAATAAATTATCATATATCCGACATCTTCTCAGGTTCATCTGCGAGTACACAGCGGGGAGCGTCCCTTCAGGTGTCAGACCTGCAATAAGAACTTCACGCAGCTAGCACACTTGCAGAAACACTACCTGGTTCACACAGGAGAAAAGCCCCATGAATGCAAGGTAAGGCTGCAGCTGTCGGAAATTGCTGGAAAGCATTAGACGCCTTATATCACTCTCGTAATAAATACGTAGGTGGACTAAAGGTTTGTACGTCAGAAACAAAACATCGAAACATCGCAGAGGTTATGTGACTAAGAACAAAATGAAGACTCATACAGAGATTCCCTTCTGCTGTGTTTTTACATAGGTGTGCCACAAGCGATTCAGCAGCACTAGTAACTTGAAGACCCACCAGCGGCTACACTCAGGTGAGAAGCCTTACCATTGCAAGCTCTGCCCTGCTCGCTTTACTCAGTTCATCCACCTCAAACTCCACAAGCGCCTCCACACTGGCGAGCGACCACACCGCTGTCCTCACTGCCCCTGTTCCTATCTCCATTACTGCAGCCTCCAAGTGCACCTCCAAGGCTTCTGCCCACTCTTGCCCCTGGCCTCACACAGATACTCGTCAGAGGAGCTATGTCGAGTTAACTCTGAGATTGAGAGGTTTGACATGAGTGAGGCGGCAGAGGAGCTTGAAGCCATGGCTGCAGAGGTTGATATGGACAAGGGAAATGTTACCGACCTAATACAGAAGATAGAGACCCGTGTCTCGGGCCACCGGGATGCTGACAGAGGGGAGGCTGAGAGAACCAACTACAAATCAGCAAAAGAGCGCTCGGGTGTTCAGCTGCATCACAGCAGTCCTGTACCTCTTCATCCAGCCAGCATCAAGCTGGAGTCAAGCTGCATATCAGAGCCCTAAGACAGCCCTGCTAATCCATCCATATAATCCTTACAGGTCAACTCAGCAGCTGTCTGTTACTGCCCTATTTGAAGTAAAGCCTTATCTCAATCATGGATTTCCTAGCCTATACTCTACGTAGACCGCAGCATGTGAAAAATCTAGACTTAACCAGCCTGGCCTGGAAAAAGTGACTGTTTTTTATTAAATGTATAGATCTTTGTTAATTTATTCAATTACTTTTAATCTAAAATGTACAAAAAAACAACACATTTTTTGATATTTTGATTTTTTATATCTCTGGAATGTCTTGATGGAACAACTACACATGTGATTATGCATTAAAAATAACAAAGATGCTTGCTTTAAAATGTGTTTTTTAGCGTGAGACTGAATGTTTCTGTTTGTGTATGTATGCGTAATTGTGTCCCGTGATTCACGTAACTATTACTGTACAAGCATGACTTCATAATGTAAGTGGGTTAAGCACTGAAATGACAGCAAAAAGAAACCTCAACTTGCCTTCTGGGTGAGTATACAGTTCTGAATCGGAGTTGCAGATAAACATCCTGTTATGAGTCTTGGGATACTCACAACCAGTAAATACCAACCCGTCATCATGGAAGGAAAAAAAAAACAAAACACACACACACAAAATTGAACAAGATTATCTTCATGATCAATATCCTGTGAATAATTTTATACACGTATATCTATATTTGAGTTTTGGTATTAGGCAGTTGTCAGACATTTCACTCACACTGTGTGACTCCACAGTTTTAGTAAGACATATAAATAAATTAAAACTCAAACAAAGAGAACAAAACAGACTTAAGATGACTACTTTTATTCACAATGAACGCTGATTCGTACAGCGCAGGCTTGTGAATAAAACTGCAACCATATCTCTATATTAACACAGCTATACTTGCTATACTCAAGAATTATTACAGGATTTTCTATCCAGTATCCTTCTGTGGTTCTTTTACTACAACCTAAAATAGTGTAGTTGTGGAAAGGGTTAAAAACAAAGTGCCAATTTATGCGAGTGATGATGAGGTAATGGGGCTCTTGTAAACTGCTCTGGAGCTTTTTCTCCATTTAAGAAAGTAAATTAAAGAAGTGGTGGGTCAAGTAGGTGTCATTAATGGCTTTCAAAATGACACAATCGTGACACAGTCCTCGAAATATGGGGCGTAGAACTACTGTAAGTGGTGCATGAACGATTAAAGAAAGACTCCAGCTGTTGTCATGACCTTCAATTAATTGAAATTAAATCTTCCTTTTTATTCAGTGTTTATTATTTAAAACTTGATTTTACCAGAAAGCCCCATTAGATTAAAACCTGTTGGGTTTTTTTTCAAAATGACAAAAAATTGTTAAAACAAATATAACATGAAAGCACATAAAGTAGAAAATAAATTAATTAATAAATAAAGCAAGTCAGAGTCAACAAGTAACACAAGTCCTGCTTATGAATAGCAACTGCAGTCTTCTTCCACAGAAGTCGTTATCTTAGGGCTAAACATTCGGATTTGGTGTACTCTTAAGGTTAAGTCACGATCAAGTGCCAAAATAGAAAACACTATTCGGCCTAGACAGCGTTAACACACATAATATGGGAGCTTTTTCTGCTTTTGGCCCCTTGAAACCCGATTATAAAGGACACAGAGATGTGCACCGGTGTGATGTGGGGGATGAACTTTATTTATTGTTCTAAAGTCGGGCATGGCAGACAAAAAACGCACCAGAGCCACAGCTGTAAACAGCGCTCACCGTGACCTGCGACCTCCACATGCGAGGAAATTCACGCTCAGATCAGTCTGCCGTCTATCACCAGTCTACCAAGTAAGATGCAGCACCGCCGTTACAAAAGATTTGAAGAAATAGACCGTGATGCAGAAGAGGTTTCCACGGTGGAGGGAGGAGAGGCTCGCTAAACTGATGCACCTTTAAACCGTGCTGTGACGTCAGATATTTTGACAGGGGGCAGGCAGCGGGAGAAGAAGAAGAAGAAGAGGAGGAGGAGGAGAGCGGATGTACCAAGCGGGGGCCAAAGGATGCCCAGGATAATGTCATCGGTGTGTCCTCCTTCCCACCTATCCGCATCATGATAAACGCCGCAGGAGCGGTCGCCCGCAGGATACCGTCGGCGGCGCGGCGGAGCGGGTGCTGGATAGCGTGGTGCCAGGCGGTCCTGCTCGCCGTGTCGGGGCTGGTTATTGTGGCCGAGCGGAGCGCTCGTAAGTGGGGATTCCAAGCGCTAGCGTGCTGCTAGCTTGCTTGCCGTGTTGAAACTCAACCTCGTGGAAAATAGATGTTGGGCTTTCTTTTTCTTTTCTTTTGCCGTAATGTGATTGAAAATAATGCTACGTGCTCGAGCCGTCTCAGCTGCGGCCGTACTTCACGTTAGAAGAAGCACATTTGGGAGATGCTATGGCACAGCCGTTAGTACTGAACGGGAAAACATAGCTGAATTCCGTGTGCACTGCAATCCAATATCGGCGTTGGTTAGTCCACCTTTGTTGGCCAAACTGGGCCCCCCGAGACCTCCTGTGATCGTAAAACAGGATAACACAGCCTATTAGTTATTGAATTTAACTAGTGACTTTAATTAAGTGTTACTAAATTGCCGTCGCTGATCAATATTCGCATAATGCCCAACTTTTAAATTATAATTCTCCACCTTACACCTCCCCCAAAATATGATTGAACACAATAAACACTTGTTTTTCCCAAGTCATTTTTTGCACATCTAGGATCTGTATTGAAAACAAGGTGCAGCACAGCGTTATGATTTCCTGACTGTGCAGATCAATGGGGCAAGGTCAGGACACCAGGAGGATACCTGGATGTGTACAGAGTGTGACTTTGTCTTCAGCAAGTATATCATTACCAGAAGATAAAAATACTGTGCTGCTGCCTGAGCTTCACACTTTAGACATTCTGCCATAATTAAAAATTTCAAAAGTGAATGCGTGCATAAATGAATGGCTATTTAGATTATCAGTAGAGTGGCACATTGATAAAGCTGTACCAGTGAAGCTAAGAAACAGCTAATGGCTGTTTTAAAGTGGTGTGGAATGACTCTGGTGTCTTTTCTGTGAGCTTGCGCCATCCCATTAGAAGATATCATTGTGCATCTGGGTGTTTGTTCTTTTTCTGTGTGTGTTTGTGTGTCAGTGATCTACTGTATAGGGTTTTACCTTTGGAATGAGGAGACACAGTGGGCAGGCCTCACACTTGGCCTCTTTCTACCGGGGACAGCAGTTCAGCTGCTAAGTGTGAAGTGGTACTATGATGATGGTGATGACAGGCGATGCTACCTCTCTGTTATACACATCCTGCACTTGGGCATCTTCAAAAGGTAAGCTCGTTTTTTCCATTCGATGTACTTTACGTAGATACATTACAAAAGCAGACTATGTTTATAGAATGTAATAATTTTTAGTTTTTGTTAAAGTACAGGGCAAAAAAACCAAAAAATTCACATCACTCTGAAACCTTACTGAGTCGGTTATATTTTATGCCTCCTCTGGTTTTTGTCTCCATCTTCTGGCAGGTTGTGGGACTGCATGAGGTCTGTGCTGCGCATGCAGGGCTCAGTGGCTGATCTGGGAGCTGCTGTTATGCAGCAGGCAGATGTTGCTGCCCTTTGGCTGCTGGAAGCCCTTGTCCTCACGCTGCCTCAGAGCCTGCTGCAGGCGTACATCGTGGTGTCTACTGATGTGGGCATCGCATCACCAGGTAATTTTATGTTCAGTTGAATCACGGGATCCGTGTGATGTTTATGGCCTGTAACTTGTTATATTACATTTTTTTTTATGCATGTTTTATCTACAGTGGCGTATTGCTGTGGCTTGTGTGTGCTGTCTATTGCGTGGGCCCTGGTGCTGTACAGCCGAGCCTGCTGTCTGATAAGACCAGGCCACCTGGCCATGCCTCCAGCAGCCCTGCTGTGCCAGCTGGTGTGGAGGGCATGCATGCTGGGTGCCAGGGTGACCTGCCTCACATTCTTTGCCAGGGTTTTTAATTGGTGGGTTTGTGGAGTAGCAGGTGAGCACTGAGAAGCGACTTTTATTTTGTTAAGACACTTGAAAGCCGGAGAAAGTGCACAGTTATATTAAACTAGTATTACATTAAAGGGTCCAGGAGACTCAATGACTAGTACACGCACAGATTTCCATGTGAAATTCCTTTGAGCTTAAAAAACCCCATTTTCTATTAACTCACATTTAACCTCTGAGTTATGTAATTATCCTCAGAGCACTGTGACATGTCCTCTTGATCCAGTTTTCTGTTTCGCCTCTGCATCAGCGTTGCACACTGTATATGGATCCTGTGTTGCACTTGTAGACCTTCTATTCTATTTTTATGTTGACCTTCAGGTTTTCACTGGCTCACGGCCTCCTTTTGGCTGGTATCACAGCAACCAGACATCTGCACCGGCCCCTGGTGTTGGCGTGCTTTTAATGGCGTCATGGGGCTCATCCACGTCTTCCTCTTCCTCAACATCAAAGATGGACCCTCGCGCTTCCGCATGGCCAGTTTTTATGCAGTACGGCACGAGTTAAAGTTATTATTCTTCAACTTTTCTTTTTTTTTTTCTGTTTTCATTATGTTGTTTTGTGCAGCTTTGTCTCATCTGCCTACTCACAGGGCAGCAGGGACAAACAGATATAGATACATAAGTTTGCAATGTCATCCTCACCTCTGTGTGCTAAGCCCACAGTGACGTAAAGCTGTCTACAGATGACTGATGGTGCGACCTTCTCTCCTTCTTCAGTTCATGCTTGTAGAGAACGCCACTCTGCTGCTGGCCGCCTCTGACTTCCTGAGCGAAGCATCATGGGACAGCATGACCCTTCCCACCACTGTGCTGTGTGGCTTTCTCCTCGGTGAGTCATTTGTTTCTAGAGAATTTGCTGTTTGTATTGGGAGATTAGTCATAGTTAGAATGATGTCACACTGTTTATTAGTTTCTGTCATACCTAAGTGATAAATCCCCCCGTGTTTATTCACAAATTCTTAGAGGTATTGTTGTACAACAAACATAGCTACCGATATGCTGCCCTACTTGCAATACTCTTTATATGTGAGATTTTACTGTGCAGGATATTGTAAATCTCTTTATCTGAATACGTAAGAGTGGAGATGGGATCGTAAGAAGGCAAAAAATAAGTGAAACCTTGAATTTTGTGTGTGAGGTTGATATGCACGATAGAATTAATATAGTAACAGCCAGAGTGGCTGTTGTGATCTCTGCTGCAGCCTCCCTCTGTGATTCAGACTGTGCAGTCAGCTAATTGCTTGTGAAAGACCAAAACATACCTGGGCCACTAAATATTTATATTTCCTATTCCTTTGCTTCTTAGGTGCTACCTCTCTTGTCCTATACTACCGGTTCCTGCACCCCAAGTCCACAGAGATCTCCCAGGGAACAAACCACAACCACATGGGCAGTACATGCATAGAACAAGGGGAGTCCTCCTTCTCTCTTGGGGACAAAAGTTTGCCATCTCATTCTATTCAAAACCATGGCAGCTTCTCCCTCTCAGGTGTTGCTGGTTCTCTGCTGGAGCATCCAGGGAACTGCGGGGGCAGGCCTAACAGCTCCTGTCCGTGTTACCATCACCACTGGCTCTTGATCCGCCTTGCTCTGAAAACAGGAGATCTTGGTAAAATCAACAGGGCGTATGGGGCTGGGGGAGCAGCGGCCGTACTAGACATAGAGGAGTACAACCAAGAATTTAAAAGTAACGAGGGCATCACAATTACAGCTGGAGGAAGCTGTGAGGGTGTCTCCACCTCCGAGTCTCAGGGGAAAGGTCTGGCACCCCTCTCGGACTGTAAAGACGAGTTCCAGAGCGTAAGCGAACCCACGTCGACTGAACAACCGGAAGAAGACGACAGTCTGGAGATGGAGAGCCCGATGGAGTCGCCCACATCGGATTTCAAACGCAGCTCACCAGAGGGTAAATCAATGTTTGGAGACAGCCCAGAGCCCTATTTCTGCCCTACAGAATCAAGTTCAACCTTATACTTCAGCGCCGATCCCCAATCTCCAAGCAGCGCCAGTAACCCCCGTTTGGACCGGGACCTTGGGGCTCTGGAGCAAGGCGTTCGCCTCAACTCAATCCCTAGTGATCCAGCCCTTCACAGAGATGTCCGTGGACTCATGGGCCGGGTTGGACCACGATGTATTTCCACCCCTAAATTGGACTCAGGGGTGTTAGACTCCCCTTCCAGTGTCCCTCATCTTAAAGGTCCAAGAAAGCAGCTCATATTATCCCGAAGGGATGAGGATGAAAACTTTTAGCTTACATGTGACAGAATCAGGGAAGAAGTAAAAACGTATCCAACATTAAAGGAGTACACCAGCTTTTAAAGGGAGTGCTTTTTCAGCAGTCCAGCATTGTAGAATTAGAAAGCTGGCAGTAATTTCTCCTTTTATGTATACACATATATTTAGTACACTGTGGGGCGTATGCAACAATTGTGGAGTAATCCTCTCAAAGCATAAACGATTTTTCTACAAAAGCATTCCTTTGCCCAAAAGCCGGACACAGAGTAAAGCCTTCAGTAGAGCTCATTTACCACAAAGGTTGTGTGTAGAGCTCAGACACACCTTCTGCCTGATGTTCAGCTGGCATTTTCATTCTTTTGGTCACAGTGAACTTAAGCCTCAAGAATAATAACAATTATACTGTGCAACAAAATGAACACCGGTCGGTCAAGACCGAAACTACGTAATAAGGAAGTAGGCATTAGTTGTATCAATAAACATCATCAAGTACGCAGATGCTTCATGATCTTAAAAAGGGGGATGATCTCTTTAATACGCACTAAAACTGCTGTTACTCATGTCAGTTGCCAGCAGCTATGAAAATAGAGAAACTAATCCTGTATCTTTCAATGGCCGGAGTGTCTGACCTCTGAATCATAACCATCTCACTATAAGCCAGAGCCTTTTGGCTTCCTAAAAGCACAAATATCTTCTGTATCATATGTCTGTTGCTGTGATGCTGTGATTTTTTTTTCTTCTTCTTCTTCTTTTTTTATCAAAAAAACAAAACAAAAAACTGACACTTTGACTCTCAGATAGGTTATCTTTTGTATGATGTTAACAGGCATCGCTTTGAGCAGGGCTGGTGTGTGGGCCTAGGGAAACTGTTTGATGTGTTGATTTACATGTTGACCATGTAATTGCGGAATTGTTTTTGCAATTTACGTTTTGTTGGAAATGAAACAATGTCTCAGGCACTAACGTCTCAAAGCTTTCATATGTTCTGCAACAAAGTGAAAAGATGCTTATGAGATATTTGTGGTGATTTTTTTTTTTTTTTTTTGTATGTGCTCTTGATTACTATTGGCAGGGGCCAAATGTACTTTGCCCCTTATTGTGTTCTGTAACAGGATTAAAGTCCACTAACAAAGCAGTGAAATTATGCTGGGTTTTCTCTCATGCCCAGCTGACTGCCTATATGACATTTTGAACTGTGAAGTGTAAAGCCACTGGTGGCTCTGAATAAGCAATAAATACAATACACGTTTAGGTGAGTGGAGTGAAGATGTGTCGAGTGTTTTATTCTTTTGAGCAAAGTACGGTGATGTGCAGTCTTGACCCAACCATCGCTTAGTATTTATTGAAACATGCAAACATCCATGGAAATATAGTATATAAAGTGGGGAAAGAACTCGTTTCTTTACAGTTCTAATCACCTTTGAAGTTAACATTTGAGATGGCCAGCTATCTTAGGCAAGCTTTCTTGGAATTTAGGCTCCTGAAGGAGACTTCAGAAATAGTTCTCCGGGCTTCTTGAAGGACATTCAAAGCTCTTCTTTGGATGTTGGCTGCCTTTTGTTCCGTTTTATGTCAAGATGATCCCACACTGCTAGTGTTTTATTGTGTTTTTTTTCTGTCCAGTTATGCTTTTATTGCACTGAAAGTGTGTTTGAGATCATTGTCATGCTGAAAAATTAAGCTCTTGCCAATCAGATGCTTTCTAGGATTGCATAGTAAATCATTATCGGTATTTTTCTGTGTTCAAAATTCTTTTGACAGGATCTCCAACACCACTGAGTAAAATACAGCCCGAAATCATGACAGAACCTCCACCATGTTTTACAAATGGCTGTAGACACTGTAGGCTGTAGGCTTCAAGTAAGTAATTCTTTATTTAAAAAGCCATCCCTCGACACAGCTGTTTAGCTAATTATAGGCCAATCACCAACCTTCCTTTTATCTCAAAAGTTCTTGAGTCAGCGAACTGAAAGGAATGGTTTATTTGAAGAGTTTCAGTCAGGTTTCAGAATGCCTCACAGTACAAAAACAGCATTAGTGAAGGTAACAAAAGATCTTATGGTCCCTGACAGTGGACCTCATCTTTGTGCTTGTCCTGGTAGATCTCAGTGCTGCATTCGATACGGTTGACCTTAATATTTTATTACAGTGATTGGAGCATGCTTTAGGTATTAAAGTGGTTAGAATCATATCTATCTAATAGTCTCCAATTTGTTCATGTAAATGGTGTGTCATCTTTACACAATGACGTATATGTTTCTGTAGGCAGTATCACTAGAAGGCATAGCATATGTTTTTACTTCTATGCATATGATAGCCAACTTGATCTATCCTCGAAGCCAGATAACACACATAGATTACTTAAACTGCAGGAATGTCTTAAAGACATGAATACCTGGATGACCTTGAATTTCCTGTTCCTATATTCAGATAACACTGAGGTTATTGAACTCAGCCCTAAAACGCTTTGAAATATGGTACGTAACATGATGCTTACTCTAGATGGCATTACGTTTTATTGCTTCTTTTATTGTTTCTTTTATTGAATGCAATTTTAATGTGTTTGTCCGAAAGAGTTGTGTTTTGTAAAGAGACATCAAATCTCAATGGGCATACCTGTATAAATAAAGGTTAAAAAAACAAAAAGAAAAAACCCAAAACATTGGCCTCAAGTAACACTGAGGACTCGGAGTCACTGTTGACCAGAATTTCCATTTGCTCAGTATCTCTAGAACTAGAACCATCAACCTCAGACTGATGCTGAAAAACTAGTTCATGCATTTATTACTTCTACGCTGGGCTACTGTAATTCATTATTATCAGGATGACCTAATCCTTCTTATCACATTCAAGACCTTGTATAATCAGGTCCCATTTTATCTTAAAGACCACACAGCACTTTGCGCTCAGACTCCTGGTTTACTTGTGGTTAAAAGTAGAATGGGGGCAGAATGCAAAGGCACTGCCTTCAGCTTCCAGTCGCCTCGTCTGTGGGACCAGCTCCAGTTTGGATTCAGGAGAAAGACACTCTCTACTTTTAAGATTTGGCTTATAACTTTCCTTTTTGATCAAGCATATAGTTAGGGCTGGATCAGGTGATCCTGAATCCTCCCTTAGTTGTGCTGCAATAGGTCTCAGCTGCAGGGGCTTGACATAATGCATGATGAGTGTTTCTTCTTCACTCACCCTTTTTTCACTCACTATGTGTTTATACACCACTCTGCATGTAATCAATAGTTATTATTAATCTCTGGCTCCATTCCACAGCATGTCTTTCTTATAATTACAGGCACTTTACTTCACAATATAAAGTGCCTTGAGGCAACTGAACTGAACTGAATTGTAGATGGATCCGCTGAAGGGCCTGATTCATCTCTTAAGTCCTGTGTTGAATTCCACCCCACCTCTTTAAGGGCATAACATTCAGATACACTTCATCTGCTGGAGATTCTTTTGTCCTCTATTTGTCCTCAGATTTATTTAAGAACATACTGCACATAAATCAACATGTGCCAAAGCCAACACTAATAAGGCTTTGGGAATCATGTTGTTGCTGCAAAAATACAATTTTGTCCACTATGTTGTCGTTGCCTTTTTTTATTTTTTATTTTTTATTTTTAGATTTAAACTAAAGAAACTAAAGGAGCAAATTACGCAGGCTGCTAGTAACAAAGTCCCTAAAGATACAATTTAAACTAGGTTCTTTGCTTAGTTTTCTGTTATCTACATTCCTCTGAAAACAGTTTGATAATGAAAATGAGTGAAAAACTTTAAAGACCTTCAGAGAACACGGAAAAACTATTGCTCAAGAGTTGGGAGTTCGCCTTGTAATCGGAAGGTTGCCGATTCGAGCCCCGGCTTGGACAGTCTCGGTCGTTGTGTCCTTGGGCAAGACACTTCACCCGTTGCCTACTGGTGGTGGCGCCAGTGTCCGGCAGCCTCTGTCAGTGCGCCCCAGGGTGGCTGTAGCTACAATGTAGCTTGCCATCACCAGTGTGTGAATGGGTGGATGACTGGTTGTGTGAAGCGCTTTGGGGTCCTTAGGGACTAGTAAAGCGCTATACAAATACAGGCCATTTACCATTTACCAAATGATGCAAGAAAATATGGCTCCTTGGAAGCAAAATACAAAGAAAACAGGGATAGCTCAAGACTTTTGCACAACATTTTATGCCAATTCTGCATGCAGCTGCAAAAGTGGTTATAATGAGTCTGACAAGGCAGACTGAATCTAACTTTGTGTAAATCGACCCAAAGAAGGTATTTATGGCTCTGGCCCTTTAAGACGACGCGCATGCGTACGTCGCCGAGAAAGTTAACTCACTGAACTTCGTAGTCAGAAAAATTCTGATTTTTAAAACAGAAGGGAAAAGTCCATTGTGTTGACATGGCATTTCGCCGAAGAAATAAGAGCTATCCTTTCTTCAGCCAGGAGTTCTTAATTCAAAACCATGCTGACATCGTATTCGGTTTGGTGATTTTCATTCTGATTGGACTGATGTTTGAGGTGAGATGAACTCGCATTCCTTTTTTCCTTCTCTCGTCTCCCTCAGCTGTTTTAAGATGGCAAAGCCTGCGGCAAACTCTAAGCTCTAACTTGAAATCCCACGTAAAGCGATTCCCGCTTTGTAGAAACGGTTGCTCATAAGATTGCCTGTTAATTTAGCTGTTATCAGTTTCGCGGGTTTGTCGTTCGTGCTGTTTTTGTGTTTTAAATTTTACAAGTTTGGGGAAGGAAAAAAATGTTGCTCTGGTCGCAGTCAAAGTAACAATCTATGCGTTGCTCTCAAGGTAGGAGGAAACGGGTTTAAAAAAGCAGCTGTGCACAAACTACAGCGTTTTCGTATTATTGCTTTACATGTTGAAAGTTTCCCTTTGTCTTGTCTTTAAGTTTCTAGAATCTGGGTAAAACCTAAACACTTGACTTGGGTAGCAAAGCTACATGACCGTTTAATCGCATGACAGTGTCTTTCACAGCAAAAACTCTTTGCAAGCAATTGTTTTTCCAATTGTCAGTTACCAGACATTTCTCAAATAAAATGGGTGTTAAAGCCTTTCCTGTATTCAAATTAAAAGCAACGACTTTCATTCCTATGAGTTCCAACAAACTTCCGCTGCCAGTCGTTTTATTTTGAAAGTCGTGAACGGAAGCTGTCTGACTATTTGTCAGTGTCTTGACGCCACTAGTTAACTGCCACGTCTCAATATTTGCTGCTGTGACCCGGGGGGGTCAGCTGCTCTTAACACGCTTTGACCTGAAGGGATTTCACCGCTGACCTTTAGTGAAATAATTAAATAGATTATTCGTGTAGTAGTTCTTCCTTCTGCGTGAGCACAAACACTCCCAGGCAGCCACCGCCTGGACATTTAGTAAAGTTTCAAAACGGAACCCTGGCTGTGATTACACAGCTGATCGAATAAGGGGAAAAAAAAATAGGGGATTTCCTTTATTTTTTTCATTACTGGAAAAAAAGAGAACAAGAGTGCTCTACATGTAGTCAGTTATGTTAAATTTTGATGACATGTCACCAGTAGCCTCGATCCACAGGGAATAACTGGCGACTTGTTTCACTGTGGCGCCCAAACTGGTATCAGGGGACCAACAAGGTCTCTTGGTGTGAGGGGTAGGAGGGGGGCTGTGGTTTCATTTTTTTTCACTTTGCTTAATCATATGTGTTAAGGTCAGAATTTAGCATGTGGGAAACGGTAGTTTACTGCAGTGGTTCACATCCTGGGTTGAGAAGGAGATGACTGGACACCAATCTTTGATCTTTTTAATATGCAGTCTGTTAATCAGCAGAAAACTTTTTTTAACTGTTTGAATTGCTTGAGCAATGAATAATCAAACCTGAGGACCTTTTCT
>NW_005187442.1:830835-933379 GCF_000239375.1 Pundamilia nyererei | reverse complement strand
TATATATATATGACAGGAATAATCAAAAGTATTTGCTGTATGCATGTTGAAATCTGGATCATCTGAATATAACAATCGGATCCTGGATCACACTCAGCAACCTGTAACAGATGCTTGCAGGCAGGTATGGCTTTGTTTTGAAATAAGGTTTATACTGGGTTAAAACAAAAACCTCTGCCATTCTATTTTTTTAATTTTTTTTTTTTAGAAGGACATCTTAGAAATCAGTTCTCATGAGGAAGTTATGACACCAGATGTGTGACTGTGTGACAGCTCTGCTATACTGATAAGGCTATTTCCTTAATCTCACACACCCACTTGCTAGCTATATATATATATATAGCAAGTTTATTGACTATATGTTAAACTGATATGGCTATTGTACTTCAGTAAATGACAACCCGATTAAGAAAAAAAGGTGTTACAACACTGTAAGGGGATGTGGGTGGGGGTTGTCAAAAATCCTTTATGAAGGAAAGACTGACTTGTGTTTGCTCTACTTGGAAGCCCACATTCTTGAGGTTGCACTCAGGCAGGTTCGCTGAACTATGCTGCTGCTGACGTCTCGTCTAATTTCCAGGCAACAGCAAAGACGGCCATACTGTTCATTCAGCCTCAGTACAACGTCACCACGTTGTCGTCAGGTACGAAGAGCCAGATTTTGATTACGTGCTTACTTTCATTCAGCCTCTATTAACCTTTGACTCATGGAGTTTCACTTCTTCCGTACCTTTTCCTCTGCGTCACGGTATTATTGAAGCTGGATGTTCTTTCAGGATGTTTAACACACCCCTGATAAATAACATCCTATGTGTGTTTCATATCTCCTGTGTGTGTTTTAGAGGGAGAGGTGACGTTGTACCATTACGGATGGAAGGACTGTGCCACCATCCTGTTCTATTTCTTCATCGCCATCATCCTCCACGCAGTAGTGCAGGAATATCTTCTGGATGTAAGCATCTTTTTTCTGTTTTACAATGCCTCAGCTTTTTGGTGTGTTTCTTTTGTCTGAAACATATGCTGATTATTTCCAGCAGACAGATTTAAAAAAGATTAAAAAATGAGTAGGTAATTAAAATGAGGGAAAATGTTTTTGTTCTGGGTATGCAAATTCTTAATAATTTAGTAGAAAGGTTTTTGGAAAGGAAGCGCCATAAGGTACCCATTGCCACAAAAGCACTGCCCCAATAAAACCTACATAAAGATTCATTAACCACTATATACACATTCTACTCATTGGTTAAATGAAGGAGAACACTACAGGTTATGACCAGGTTGTACCAAGTTACATAAATCTTTCCAAGACCATAAAGAAGCTTTAAAATAATCTGAATATTACTGTTTTCAGTGTAGTCATCCAGGCTTTGAACTGATTAGCTTAAAAAACCCCTTCAGTGCACAGTATTAGCCTCTTTACTGTTTCAAAAACATGATATTATAATGAGGAAGATGTGTGCCATATACTGAAACCAGGATATGTGCTGTTTCATCTCATGGTGTTTGCATCCAAATGCTCTCATTGTGTCAGTTTAAAAGAAACCACATGAAAAAAAACCCCACACATGCCAGTTATGAATATTTTAAACAAAAGAGCTTAAACAGATTGATGTGGGGGGATGGCGGGAGAGCCGGGTTAGTATTTGGTCATTGTTTAGAAAAAGGCCAGCGAAAAGGATCGGGTGTTATTTTAGCAACATCACCATGGTTTCCAGCGTGTCTTGAAAGGAATACTTCTTCAGGCAAGTGTTTAAAGTAGCAGCCATAAATAGCTTCTGTCATTTTTTTTTTTTTTTTTTTTTGTCCTCCTTACGGTAATCCTGTAACACTTCCTTGTGCATGACAAACGCCAGAGTCAACATGCCACCCGTTATTGCCGGGATCTAACCTCATTCACGCGTCCTGTTGTTATGGTTCATGTTGCAGAAAGTGAACAGACGTCTTCACCTCTCCAAGAGCAAGAACACCAAGTTTAATGAGTCGGGTCAACTTTGCGTGTTTCACTTGGTGTCTAGTGTGTGGAGTTTCTACATCCTCATTACAGTGAGTGAGACTGCATTCAAGCGACAACTTCCTAGTGAAGGAAATGCCGCACATATTCTTAAAACAGGCGCTCACACGCGCACATTAATAGATAATGGTATTAATAGTATAAGTGTTCTAATTTCTTCACACAGGAAGGATATCTCCTGCATCCCAGCACCCTTTGGGAGAACTATCCTCATGTACATCTCAGGTATATATATTTATATATATTAATTTAACCATAAAACACTAACTGTAGCTAACAAATGTCATGTTTATTAGGAGTGAGGCACGATACCAATACAGCAATCTATCATAACCTTTCCTCTTCTGATACTCTTATCTTGATGCTGCTGCCAGATTTTGATTATTTTGGGGTTTGGTTTTTGGCCTGGGTGTGGACCTGAGTGCAAATGATCTTCAGATGGTTAAGGCAAATTGACAGAATGAGTTTGTGCATCACGTTATATTTAATTTTGGCTGTTAAATAAATAAAGTGTATTAAAGCTATTTAATCTAAGCCCACTTAATATTTCAAATTATTTTGAAACTGATTCTCCAACCAGTTTTACTTGCTGGAGTCTCTACTGCCTGACTTTTTGTGGTGGCATTTATCAAAATAACCAGGGAGAACAAGAATAAGAGGTTGTTAGCTATAATCATTATTAAAATATGATAATGGTAGTATACAAATGTGTACTGTAAACCAACGCATACAGATCAGTATTTAAGGTTTGACTCTCAACATCCAGTGGAGCACAAACTGGGTGGCATCAGGACACTACAACACAGAGTGAACACCATGCCCACAGATACAGTGGCCAGGAAAACAGAAGAACATCATATCAAGAAGGCCCTGAGTATATGTGGTTATCACAGCTGGACGTTTGTCAAAGATGGGAAGGCACCTAGTAAAAAGCTCCAGGAGAGGAGGAGCATTATGCATTTGTGCAAAGTAGGAGCCTTTTAGGGTTTCTTTTTCAGAAGTGGGGATCATCAATTTTGCTGCAGAAACACGATAAGTTGGCTGTCTACAAGCTTGTTGTTTTTTTTTTTGTTTTGTTTTTTGACCATAGTCCTAATTATATAATAAAACCAAGATGAAACAATCAGTGAGGCAGGATGTAGATTATGTGCTTCTCCCTCTGTCTTACCCATGCCTGTCTGTGTGTGTCTGGTCCAGGTTTCAGGTGAAGTTTTTCTACCTCACTCAGCTTGCCTACTGGCTCCATGCCTTGCCAGAGCTCTACTTCCAGAAAGTCCGCAAGGTCAGTTGGAGAGTCCTTGAAACTGGAGGAGTTCTAAAGTGTGATTAGATAAGCTCTGTTTATACTTGGGCTCATGTATATTCTGCATGTGCATTAGACAAAGTTGGAAAAGGACGGAGAGGTGGGGAAAGGTGTCAAGCTTTAAAATCATTTGCAAATAAAGGCTGTTTGTTTTCCAGGAGGAGATTTCTCGCCAGCTCCAGTACATCTGCCTGTATTTGCTCCACATCTCTGCAGCCTATTTGTTAAAGTAAGAATCCCTTTGAAGTTGGCCAGTAAAATCCAAAGGTGTGAGTAGAGAAGACTCACTAAATGCTTGGTATTTGAGTCATTTCGAGGTCTTTTAAATTCTTTGCAGCAGCAATTTTCACTCTGCTGCTCAACTTAGTGTTTCTTTTGTCAGCAGGGATGTAAGGGAGAAACGTGGCACTCAAAGAACCTTGATTTGAAATCTGTGAGGGAAAAACATAAAGATTTTTAGATATTTCAGGGTTAAGTCAGATCAAACTGTACTGGTGATTCAGTTATTTTAGATAATGGCTCAAAATAAGTGTCCAGCTGCACTTCACGGTGACTCCCGAGTTGCAAGTTGCAAGCTGCTCGGGCTGCTTAGATGATTTCCTTTTATCACCTAATCTCTCGACTTTGTCTCCTCTTTCCTGCCTAGTTTAAGTCGTGTGGGTCTGGTACTCCTCTTCCTGCAGTATGTGTCAGAGTTGGGCTTCCACATCGCCAGACTCCTGTATTTCACTGATGAGAACCACCAGAAAATGTAAGCTATCTTACCTGCGAAGAGGCTTCAGCAGGTTTTACTTGATAAAGGAATGAGATAGAAGTAGATCAAGCCCAACAGTGCGACCTTTTAAAAATAAACTTCAGTGTTTTTGTTCGTAAGCAACAGCATCATGTGTTTTCAGCGTTGTTCACCTTTTGACTCTGATAGTTTTACAGTACATTATAATATTACAGTGTTCTTATGATAACCACTACCTTGAACTGATCATCTCAGCAGCTTTTTTTTTTTTTCCTTTTCCTTTTCCTTTCTCTGGGCCCAACCTCGCTGTGTGTCCTCCCCCAGGTTTGATCTGTGGGCGGTCAGCTTCGTGTTTACGCGGATGTCTACGCTGACCCTGATGTTCCTGGCAGTGGGGTTTGGTTTGGCTCGTTCTGAGTATCAGGGGCTGGACCTGGAGATGGGGAACTTCAACACTGTGTTGATAAGGTGAGTTATATTGAGAGAGGGAAAAAAAGAGCAATGTCCAACATCTGTGGATAATGATTTATTTTCTGGTACAGTAAGAACTGTTTAGAGCTACAGAAACAACATAAAAGTATAATTACATTGTGCCCTTCTAGTGTTCAGTTTTGTATTGTTTTGCATCATTCATTTTGAGGAGGATGTATAGGAGCCAGGAAGGAATTTAGATATTTTATTTAGGCTATTAAAAATATCATACATTAGCATCATGTGTTTTAACATTTTGCAACACAATCGCCCATTTTTACGAGCACACGTTTGTTTTTGTTCTTTCCTTTGGCCCTTTCAGGATGACCGTTCTACTGTTGGTATGTTTAACTCAATCGTGGCTACTCTGGAAGTTTATTCGCTTCCAGCTGAGGCGCTGGAGGGAGTTCAGACACGAGCAGGCTGTTCGCAAGAAGTCTGCTGCAAAACAACCCCTAAGGCCACTAAAAAGAGATTCACGTGAGTTTAAACACCTGCTCTGCTGGCTTTCATATTTCACGTGCATTACCTGTTAAATACTTGCAAAAGAAAAAGGAAATGAGACTTAGCATTTGTCTCTTCTCTGCTGTCATTTCTGCTTTCTTCATTTATCTTTATCACACCGATTCTTACATGTGCTGCATTAACAGAGGTACTGATTTCTCCCTTCTCTGCCTGGCAGTTGGTCACCATGAAAATGGAGTTCTTAAAGCTGAGAACGGAGCCTCTCCTCGGACAAAGAAACTCAAATCCCCTTAAGATAACAAACTTGACTGGCCTAAACAGGAGACCTTAGTCCTGGCCAAGGCTTCTCATCAGCACCGCAGCGAAGCTGATAGCCACTGGTCATCAAGCTTCTGGATGTGTATTTCCTGAGATGCCACGGGGACTCAGTCGCTACAGACTTAGGCTTGAATGCTGGAAAATGAAATCCAAGGAAACCCCTTGAGCCCCAACAGACATTTTCTCTTCTCATCATATCAGTATTTTTTTTTTAATTTTATTTTTTTTATATACATCCACAAAGCCTGTGATCCCACCCTGAAGCACACCATTGAATGCAGAGGGAATTCAAAAGTAAAGTGAACGCAGTGTGCGGCACATTTTAATGTGTATGTCCATGCTGAACGTGTTGATTAGTCCTCATACACAAGTACTGTATTGGTTGTAGCATTGTGAGATATTGCAGCTCTTGCCATTGAGCCGGCTTTGCTTGTTTTCTATTCTGGTCCGCTGGAGCAGAAAAGCGTTACTGATGATAAAGTATGATATGAGCTTACTGTCGAAATCATGCAACTGTCACTGGTCACTTAACAAATATGCATTAAATATGTATGTTGGATATTACCGCATGCTATTTCATGTTTTCTTTTTTTTTTTCTTCTTTTTTTTTTTTTCCTTTTTTTGTTTTTAATTTCTTTATTAAATAATGAGATTTTTTCTGATATAAGTTTTGCATCTGAGGTCTTTTCAGCTGGTTTACATTTTATGCACCACATGTGTTTAAAACAAAACTACAAAAAAAAAAGAAAAAAGAATAATCACTTGTTGGAATTTATGGTGTATGAATGGACAAATTTGAAGTCTCCTCATTAGAGACGCCATAAGGTTCATTTTAAAGCAACAACAAAAGGTCGCTGTATTTATCATTTGTCTCACTGTAAGGTATCACTTGAAAGGTGTCATGTTGATTGTTTAATTGTCAAGGAAATTTTAGTAAAGGCTTTGATTTACAGTAGATTTATTGCAGAAGAAGAACTCTGAAATAAGGAATGTCTTCACATCAAAGAAACTGCTCTGTTGCTTCACCTGCCAATGAGAAAGGAGGGGAGGGGGGGGGGTTGGCAATTAAGATGAGCATGAACTAATTAGCATTTATTTTTTCCAAAGAGATACCTACCTGCACAAAGGTATCATTGACAAATAATTTAGTCTAAATGGCTGGTATAGTCTTTCCCATCTTGGTCAGGTGGCTGGGTAGTTAGAATTTCCACACCCAGCTTCTGCCGCAAAGAATCCAGCGTCTTGGAAGGGATGTCACTCCAGTTAGACTCCAAGTATTTGAGCACATAGTGGTCGGCATCAGTCAACACAAAGCGGTGACCAAAAACTGAAAGCGGGCAAAGGTAAATTTTATAATCTTGATATTATACTAAAGATAACATTTAAAATGTCATAACTGAGAAATGTTACTGTATAAAAAAGGAATATATAATCATTTTCAATTTAAGTCAGAAACATGCTTAAAAGAAGTTTGGATAGTGGCATGTTTGTTATCCCAGTCCTGATTAACATAGGATTTCAGCTGTTACCTTCCACAGTGGCCCCGATAGCGAAGTCTGCAGGTGAGTAGTACGCAGGTTTGTCTACAGTAGAGCCCGGCTTGGGGACACGGGACTTTTCCAGAAATTTTCCACCAATGACACCAGAGTTGCGTGTGGTCTTTTCAAAAATGCTGATCATGTCATTGGACAGGAAGTAGGACAGGATGAAACGGCGGTCTTCATCTTCAGGATTCTGGGAGTCCTGGAATGCAACATAGGTGGGCTTAACCAAGGTGTAAAAATAAAAAATAGCTTTTTGCATAATCACCCCTTTTTTAACTAAATTTTTACTGAGGAGTAAAAGTGTCTCTAATCAGTGTTTCTGAGCAAACCCTGTCCATTGCAGAATGAGGAGCAAGGTTGGGCTTTTTTAATCTCATTAGAATGGTCTACTTTTGGTAACTTTCAGTGATTCAGTTCTTTTGAACTGCTACAAATGCTCTGCTAAATGTTGCTCACCAGTCTGGCACTGTAGCGCAACACTTTATGGTCGTTCTCTAGCATCTTTACCACGTTCACTTTGGGAGGCTCGGGAATCAGACGCAAACAATTCTGAAGAGAATCCTCAAGTGAACCAAAACCATTGTAGGGAGGAACTGTCTGTAAGCATGGACAGCATGGAGAAAGAGAGAAGGAAATAGACACAAATGTACAAAAACATATACACTTCTGCTGCTGTAGTCCATCTGCTTAACTGAGCTACTATTGCCTTTCTATCACTTTGAATTGGTCTGGCTTAAAGCGGTATAAAGCATGCCTCCTCAGTGATACAGTCTAGCTCTGACAGCATGGCTGGAATTGCTTTTTACCTTCTGAATCTGTCTGTGTGTATGCAATCATGGCAAAATTAGGTCCTTGAGACACTTACTATAGCAGAAACTACCTCAAAGGTAGTTTTTAGAGCTTTATCGGGTGTTTATATGACTATCTGCAGACAGATTCTGTCAGTATGATGCGTCATCACTGTATAAGATGTGTGTGTATCGCTGACATTATAATGAACGTCAAATTCACAGATGGATGTAGTTTATAATCGTTTTGTCTGGTGTAATCCCATTCCAAGATGGGCTTCAGTTTAAATTAAAATTGTTCCAACATAAAAAACAAAAATAGGTTAAATATACAGTTCAATTTACCTTCTTCCAGTCTTGAGGCATATCAACCTTCTTTGGTATCTCTATGGACTTCATCTCCATTTCCGGGTGGTTCTTCTGGTAATATTCTTTAGTGAAGCCATCACAGTCATAAAGCAGGAAGTTGCGCCCCAGTAGTTTCATCCTTTGACCCACCTGGAAGTCTTTTGGGGAGTAATACTCATCCACCTCTTGCTTTGAGACCTCCATCACTGCGCTGGGGAAGTTCTCTACAAATAAACAAGAGTACAACAATGTCAAAATTAAATATACAAAATATTATCACAGTCTCTGTGTATTTTTGATGTATCTAGAAAACCGAGTACTTTGTAGAAGCCAGTGTAATTAATCTTTTTACATAACATGTCATCAGTTTTGTCATCATTGCATAAAGTCGTTTATGTCATACATAAAGTAGGCAAGAAAAAAAACATAACTGATGACATAACTCGCTTTACTGCACTGTATCAAATCAAATCGGTTAAATGCACATTTAACCAACACACAGTACTGCATCAAACCTGATTTGATCTTTTTGGGTAGTCTCTGCCTCCGCATCAGGATGGGGAAGGGATCCAGGCCGCTGTTCGGTTGGTGGACCTCTGCGACCTCCACTGTATCATCCACCAGGTAATAGTGAATGGTAACAGGCCTGGACTCCCCATACAGAGAGTCAGCATCATCCCACAGAGTGAAGAAGCGTAACACCTAACCAAAAAAGTGTAGAAGAATGAAACTACAAATACAGGCATGCCTCTATTATATCTGCCATTTATTTTATGGCAGGGATACCCCATGAAGGAATTTAATTTCTAGCACTTATTAGAACTCTAACACAAATCAAGGTCGGTGGATTCAAACCTTGGACGTTGCTGTGATGTGACAGTGCTAAACGTGATAAATGTTACACAGTCAGCTTGTAAAGGACTGAATTTCATTCACCTTGCGGTCCATGTTGAGAAACTTGTGCAAATTATCAAATGTGGAAGGTGTAGTGTGACACGGTGGAGGGTTTTCACGACGGATGATGTAAGGATCCGCTGGCATTGGCTCAGGGTCATTGACAATCATGCCTTCACTTTCCATGAATTCCTGTATGAAGAATGAGAGATCAGAACACACAGGAAGTGTATTTATAACAGCAGACTTCTAATGCATAGTTTCATTTCCACAGCATTCAAACACATAAGGTTGTACCTTAGTAAAGGTATCGCACTGGGTGATGCGGTATTTGACCCCATACACGTCCAGGTCCATACCAAGGTTGAGATCTTTCCAATGGTAATGCTCTCCACGTTCATTCTTGGGCAACTGGTGGCGTTTGATCCGCTTTCCCTGTGGTATCCCAGAGTTCTCTACTGTGGGCTCGATGATGCAAATGCTGTCATCCTCTAGGTAATAGTAAATTACCACAGGGCGCACACGGTACTGCTCTTCAGGAGAATACAAGATAGCCTCCATAAAATATCCATAGTAGCGCAGCGCCTGCAAGACAGGTGGTAGTGATGAATAACAGATGAGGAATCTTTATGTTTTTATGAGTTTTACAACTATAGGTGTTACCAGACCTTCTTGTCAAGGGCCACATGAGCAGGGATGAAGTCTTCATGTACTCTTTTACCAAAGGCGCAATAAGTAAGGTCAGGTGTCTCGAAGGCTAACTCACTAATCTCTTGTTGAGTGAGCTGCTCTGATAAAAGAGGGTCGTTGCCAATGCCCACAGTGGGACGTCGGGGCAGAGCATAGCCATTCCTATAGCTCAGAGTTTGGGGTCGATGGAAGGCTGACTTCTGCAAACACAGAGGAAGAAATAAATTAGCTCAGGTAAATACAGACAGAAACGTAATTACATGAAGCACTTATCACTAATTGATGCAGTTTACACTTAAATACCAATATGGGAGTGTTCTGTCCAATGTTACAGTAGTCTGTGCAAGTCTTGAGCCACCCGTGTATATTTTGTTCCAAGTAGCCAATAATTCTCCAGGCTTTCTTAAGGTCTTTTCACATTGTTCTTTTGGCTGCTTTTTCAAGGATTTTAATTCAAGTCCTTGTTCCTGACCATTTTTAGAGGAATTCTTTAATTGTTAAC
The DNA here is from genome assembly GCF_000239375.1 of Pundamilia nyererei. Lineage (NCBI taxonomy): Eukaryota > Metazoa > Chordata > Actinopteri > Cichliformes > Cichlidae > Pundamilia > Pundamilia nyererei. The sequence goes on along the minus strand of NW_005187442.1, from coordinate 923,315 downwards.
CCACTTGACATTGACCTTTGAATGACTGAAGCATTAAAAAAGACACCTACTTCAAGCAATGACCTTGTGTTGCCTACACATAGCAGAAAACTGTACAACATACCGATCTAAAAATATATCTCTAGTTATCTTACTAGTATACCGTCACAAAAACACATCATCTGTTCCCATAATACAGTAACACAGTTTACTAGGCACCCGTGAGTAAATCGCAGTGGAGGTCTGTCGTGGTTAGGGGCTGAATTTCAGACAGCGGTGTCAAAATTAATTGAATTATGAACCGATTTTGATCAATCATGTCAATCCATAAAATTGCCGAAACCTTTTTTTTCTTTTTTCTTTTTGCCAAAACACACTTCCAATGCGGTGAAGGCATAACTGGATAGAAAAACACACAAGGTAGCACAATCTGTGATAGACTGGCCTCCCCAGAGTCCAGACCTCAGTGTTCTGATAATTTTTTAAATGGCATTTTTCTATTCCCTACAATCCAACATCATCCACCCAAGTGCTTTCTATAAACCAATCACTCACATTGGAGAGCTACTTGGGGTTAGTATCTTACCCAAGGATATTTGGCCATACTTGTAGCCAGGGATCAAACCACTAACTGTCCAATTAGTAGATGACTTGCTCTACCTCCTGAGCTACCACCCCTGTTAATGTAACAAAAGGCAGCTAGAATCCAAAGAAGATTTTTTAAATGTCGTCCAAGAGGCCTGGGGAACTATTCACGAAGACTACTTAAAGAAATGACAAGCATTGTTGCCTAAGAGTTCTGTTTGTGTTGAAGAATAAAGGTGCTCAGACCAAATATTGACTTTCAAGGTGATTAGAATTGTACAAACTCTGTTTTTGCCTTCAGTACTGTATTCCCATGTATGTTTACACGTGTTCCAATACATTCTTGCACCCATTTTTCATTTCCGAGGGGTGGCTCAAGACTACTGAACAGTACTGTAGATCAAGTATTGAGCGCTATGCCTGTAGGAAAACAAAATAACAATAACATCCCTAAAGTAAAGCAAGAACAAATAAATAAATAAATACAGATAAATTCTCTCTGTGTTAACTGTCAACAGTGAATTTGTTAATTTTATGAAAAAATAATAATTATGTGTTATTATGATTCAAAGCATTGCTGTTCATTTTTATTAGGGCTTGGTAAAATAAAATAACTTTATAAAATAACTAATAATTATCAAAGACTCTTTAGAGAACATTTAGAGATGTTTTAAAGGTCACTCGAGAGCTGGCTAGTACCTTAGCAACACAACCTAACAAGTGGAGGAATGTAAGAAGACACCTGCATTATTAAAAAATAATAATTAATAATTTTCAAAAAAAAAAAAAAATTAAAATTCTGTCAATCGTTAATGTTTCAAACTACTAAGCAAACCCTATAGTTTTGTTTAATCATATTCTTACCGTCACATCTCGAAATGTATATCCCGGTAGAAATGGTAGTCCGTGGCTGTTCCCGGTATAAGACATTTCCAGTCTTGATATTTTTTATTTTTTTTAAAAAGATTTCCTCCTCTGCACAAGATGTTAGCAGTGGGAATTGTGTAATTTGTGGATTTAACAGCCGTTTTCGTTGGTGTGTAAAATTGCACGAGAGCTCTCACCGTGGTAAGTTTATAGTATCCATGGTAACGACAGGAGCGTCTCAGTGGAAACAAAGCAAATATTTCCTAAAACAGATTTAATTTCGCGGTAAAAACCCCACGGAAATACTGAAATTCACAGCGGCAAACACAAACACAAAGGAATAAACACGGCAAAAATAAAATCATTAACCTCAGTTGTTTCATATTAAGTTGTTATAATTTCTATTTTTTTAATTTGCATTTTTATTTTAAGTATTTTTTTATGTTATATCCAATAAAACAATGCATTTATCTATATAGTTGTGCTGACTTTGTATAGCTAGCCAAAGTGATTTGCAGTCATAACTTCACTCCTTATGTGCTGCATTAAAACACACTGTAGAGATCTATCTTCATCACAAGGTGGCGCTCAATAACAAATCTTACAGATCCAGTGAGCCGCTGGCTCACAAGTTCTCCTTCATGCTGTCTATGACCTCCTTGTGTAAATCCGTATTATGTATGAACTCCCTGTATTCTCAGTACTGGAATTGGGCTAAAGCGTCTTCTTTCTCCTGACACTCACAATATAGTCTTAAATTCAAAAATATAGGTCAGTGTACACAGTTGCAGCGTGTTTTTTTCAGAAGAAAGTGCAGAAGGAAAAAAAAAAAGACATGTTTGTTTTTTTTTAACACAGTTTATTCCAAGCACAGGAGTCATATTTTGGTCTCTCACATCACCAGTTATTGGCACATTTTAATCCCATTCAAAATTAAACACAACAAATATCCTTGTTAGAAAACAAACAAAAAAACAGGAGAAGTGCAGGGTGTATGTATGGTGGAGGGAGTGTTGTGAAAATGACCTTAATATGTCCTGTTTACTCTTTAATTACGCTCACAAAAATACCAAACTGATTTATGAAAACTAACTCTACGCTTGAAGTCAGGGAAGCACGAGCAGAACTGGACTGACAACTGGTTATAAGATTAAAGTGGCGACATAATTCGCCACTTTCTGCAGCGCTGGTTTCCACGGGCATCTGTTTAGCATCTTTGAAATGAATACACAGATAGCGCAAGACCTGAAATTCACACATCTGTCACGAGACAAGACCATAAAAATATTTTGTAGCAAAGTCACTGATAGAAATTGGCACTTACTGGTAATGCACATTTACATCTGGGGAGAAGTGCAATGTTTAACAGACACATTCAGCTTTTACACATGGTCCACCTCAGCAAAGGGAATATGCATACAACGAGATGAATTTATGATTTCCAATCAATAAATAATTTGACCAGTTACAGAGAGACTCATCAGCTTCATTTCTGACAAAGAGATGTAACAGTTGGAAAAGGCACTGCACTGTGAGTTAAACATACTGTATCAAAAATAAGGTTTAAAAATCACTAAAACCTCTTTGAGGCTCTTTATATGATTTTTCTAGTTCTTCTCTTTAAATGCTGGCACAGCGGTTTAAATGGGCCGATCCCCTTCTTAATAGCCAAAAAAAACCAAAACAAACATCAACCAAACACAGAAACACTAGGATTGCATCCCTGAGGTGCTAGACCAGACAACCTTCGCCAAGTATAAAAATATCTCATAATAAACCATACTTGACAACAAAAATACGCAACATTAATAAACTATTAAATATTTTAAAATATATTTCAGAAGGGCTGAGATGAATTTCCACAAAAATATCTTTTGGTTTTATAAAGCTCAAAAGGCAGCATGGTTATTCTCTGTGGAAAGATTATCTTACATTGTCAAGTGCACTTGCTTTATGCTACCCCTCTGCTAAAGTTCACACTTGAATACTGGAGGGTACAGAGCATAAAGCTGTAAGTGTCACAGTCTCTTCCAGCTGCCTGGGGTTCTGTATAAACAGACCTGTCTGAGGCCTTGGTCCTTCAGTCACCATGTAGTCTCTGCAGGCCTATGTATGTCTAAGGCAGCTAACCCATAAATCCCCACTTCAAAAAGGCCTGCGGAGGTCATGGGCAAGGCAGTGCAGCCTTTCACCTCTTGCTTCCTCCAGCCAAGAGGTAAGCTTACCATACAGAAAGGGAGCTTATTGTTTTACTCAAAAGGGGAATAGCTTATGATACCCAGAGGAATATGCAAATCAGCAGAGAAGGAGGACTTTCTTTAAAAGTCTGCAGTACCTTCCACTTTTCTCATCAGTAAGAGTCCAGCTGCTTTTGCATTCATGCTTATAAAGCTTCATCGAGGCCTTGTCCCTTTCCACTCCAACCCAAGTGTGTTCTAAATTTTTGTTTGAGTCAAGTAAGGCGCCTATCAATCGTCCCTCTGCAGTCCTCAGTAATACCGATTGAGGCTCCGTGTCCCTGGGATGTCCGGCTGCCCGTTCATCCAGATCTCCCGGATGATTCGCTCCCTTTCCTCAAGCCTCTGCGCTCTTTCCAGCTCCTCCGCCGACGTGAACACGTTCATGTTGAGCGTACGCTCAAAGCGCCGGTGTCTCCGCGCCGACAGATCTGAGGTGGTGTCCCAGTCTGAGTCCGAGTCGCTGGAATCGGAGGATGAGTCGGGAGGACGCGGTCGTTTCTTGGCGGGAGGCCGCTGGCGGGGCTGGCAGTCGGTGCGACAGGAGATCTGTACTACCAGGGCGAAGAGGGTGAGGAAGAGGCCCAAACACACACCACAGACAAAGAATAGTGCAGCCCTCTCTGGGTGATCTGTTGTACAAGAGAAATTGGAAATTGTTAGTTGACTTTATGAGGAAAATGTGTCGAACACTAAGCTGAGTCTTTCTCACTAGGTTTCTTATTTTTTCCTGACCTGTTTAGTCAGATGCATTTCACTCAGTGTAATGAACATTGTCTGCACAGCAAGTGTTCACGTGGCTTGGTTTAGTTAAGATGTCTTACAGATTCTGCTACTCCTGGTTTTCATCTTCAACAGATGTCACAGCTCTGATGGGGTCTGTGTTTCACCACTGAAAAAACCAAAGTGACTCTAGCTCCATTAGTACGAGACGAGAACGGCTCTCCCTTTTCAATGAATGAATGCCATTTTCAGCTTTGAATCCTTCATGTCTTCCTTGCATTTTGCATGCAGGTACTTTGCATTTGCATTTTGAATGCATCCAGCTCAATTGCAGACACTTCTGTTTATATTATTGTTCATTAATATAATCAATTTCATTTCTCTTTTACCATTAAGATGTTGAGAATTTTTCTTGAAATCCTAACATGCAACCTTTTTTGCGTTCTGAGGAAACCTTTAGAGAAAGCTAAAAGCTAAGTGATCTAAGTAACCACCTGAGCTCATGTTCACTGCATGCCTTGTGTATTTATCTGACCTTCTGTGCTGCACATTTCACTATGTATAAACTGTTTATAGCAGGAAACAGGCAAACTATTTCAGTGACTGTTTTAGCAGCTGCTTAGAGCTGGTGACCTACACTGTGTAATGTATAGAGACATTATCGCTGCTTACATCCTCTGGCCCACATTTACCCACCTATTAGTGAGAAGAAATGGGAAACGGGGATTTTACACACATCAATCCATGCAGTGCAATCCCGTGGTCACTAATCTCATGGGCCAAGAAGCAACCAGGAGCTGATAATGCTCTTGAACACAGAGATCCAGCCTTATTGTTTTCTAACAGAGCAACGAGAATCCCTGCGGTGGAACTGTATCTCTTTCCCAAAGAGATCAAGTTTCTTTCGTCCGCCCCTTTATTTCCCGAGGGGCCGCCACAGCGGTTGGATCTGCATATTTCGATTCGGCACAGATTTTACGCCGGATACCCTTCCTGGTGCACCCCTCCCATTTATCCAGGCTGCAAGGTGAATGCATTAACCTTCACACTGTGTGGCTACTCCCTAAGCAGATGCAGTTAAGATCTCTAAAAGTCTAACTGCCAGAGATTACGCTACACATGTGATGTTACAGTAGATTTCAGAACAATGTTACCCGACCTGATATGTAAGTGTAGGCTGCCAATGCGTTACTAATGAGGGCCATGTTGCCACTCGATGTTGAGTTGATGATGGGATTCATGTCCGGGGGACGCAATGGACTTTCTTCTCTTTCTTCTCCTCCTTTTCCGTTTTCAAAAGACTTTTCCTCGTCGGCGTTGGTCTCCCTGGGTTTCTTCTTTTCTGGAAAAAAATGTAAATTAACAGGACATGAGTACACAATGAGTAGTTTACAGCAGCTACATGTACAGTTACATTATGATGGTGATGCTTTTACAGTAAATCCAGAATCTGCTGTTGCTGATTCATTGTAATGACATTAGTTTCAGTCGCCTACAGTCTCACAGTGGTTTGGGGGAGATTTTATCGCATAAATTTTCTAAAAAGATGCGTCACGCATAAGACACACATACACACACACACGTACACATTCACAGGGAGCTTTGTGATTCAGAAGATAACACGACATCCTTTTCTGTAATTCATTCTGACTCAGGTCATTAAGAAACAGAGAACCACATGGAAAAGTTTGTACTCTGGAGACATTTCAAAAGCTTCCCAAAATCTTAGAAAAAATGTTTCTATTTATAGATGGGAACGACTACTTCCTGCTCTAGATTTTTCTTTTTTTTTTTTTACTTCTTTCAGTGTTTACCAGCTGGGTTTTGTTGTGCACTCACTGCAAAGAGAGTGTGTGAAAGAGAGAGAAAACAGGAGCACCATGAATTAATTATGGGGATTCATACTCATGTTACAGCTGCCTTTAGTTTACCTGACGTAGTTGTTTATGGGGTAGCGTGGAACTACTGCAAGTTTAGCTCCACTGAAAAAAAGCAACCAAACCTCAGACAGTCAAAATAAACAGAAGCATTTAGTTTAGTGACCTGAGCTCTCTCTCTGTGTGTGTGGTTGCATAGTCATTTTTACATGCTTTATTTCTTTTGTCAATGAAGGTAAGCATACTCTGGTGATTTGTCACACGCAGGAATGACCTCTAATTGTAGAGTCTCTAAGGTGTGTCGGGCTCTCTTTATCTGATAAATGCAGTTTATACTGGAAGTGCTCGCTGATGAGGTAAATGCTTCCACCTGGACCTACGGCTATGTTGCACACATGAGCTAACGTTCAACCGCAATCTGTCTCAACTCACAGAAAACAGACAACTTTTGTCACATTATCAATGAAAATATAAAATACGTTGTTGTTATACTGTTGTCTCTATGAAACAATACATTTGTGTTCAGAGGACTAGCATTCCTGTGGGAAACTAAAGACACCCTTCTTACTTCCTTAGGCAATAAGAGCATACATACCAGCCAGATATTGCTAATCAAATGCACTTCATTAACTGACAGTCAGCAAGTGTTAGCACCTCTATAAAAACAAAAGTGTTGTCAGTTCATTGGTCCAGTGTGTTCAGGTGTGTGTTAACACGACATCCCAGTGAATTCAACCTAAGATCATGTCGTGCAATGCACAAAGAAAGAGCTTGACTTCAATGAAATAAATGGAAAAAGAAAAGTCAAGTAATCTGTGTGAACTGCACAGCAGCAATGCCACATCAAGAAGCAGCTGGAACCAAAGATGGAGACAATAAAAAGTTCAGTGTTTGTGTTTGTGCCATATGATGTTTACAAAGCTGTATTTTAACTTGTACACATAAAACCAATTTTGCAAGGATAGGAAATAAACAAGAGTGCATTCGAAATCCATGTTTATATATATAATGGTATTCCTCTAAAAGCTATGATATCATGGTCTTAAGCATCACATAGTTTTGCTGAATTATAGTAACAAGCACATAAGTGTACAGAGTGAAGAATATATGATAACAGCGATAGAAAAGGCATAATTTATCAAGGCAGTAGTACAACACACAAAGCTTTTAAAATCTGAGAAATCAAAATTGAATGAGAAAATTAATATTTATATTAATCCATGTATGATTAATATAAATATCCTTATTAGCTTATGATGGGAAGCAAATGGATACAAGTAGTTTATTAGTGGTGCATTAGTCTAAAAGTTCAAATCTGCCTCTTCAATTATGTATGTACTCACTTGTGTTATATAGTAAATACAGTAAGTAGTGTTTTTATGGTATGCCACTTCCTGGACTGTTTTTTGGCAGAGGGCAGTGACTTCCTGGAGCCTTTGCTGTCTGCATGGCTACCTTTGGTGATCAAGCAAAAAGATTCAATCTATGTCAACATACCCATCATTTTGTGCAGTCTAACATTAACTAAAGAGAAATGCTAAAGTAAGAAGCACAAGGCACCTGAATTTACAGTGAATCACATCTTTATTTGGTTGAATATTTCTTTTGAAAACCTCGTCTTCGCCCTGTTTTATCTGCTATCACACAATCTCACAAAAAAGGTTATTCCAGAGTTAGTTTTTGAGCAGTGCGTACATTCGTGGCAATAAGGAGGAGACGTTCATGCATCAGGAACCGTCAGCGCTACAGCACACGTCTTCTGTCCTCTACCTCTCTTAACTGCTCATTCATTCTTCTATCCTCCTAATCAGCACAGTGCCAGTAGCCTAGCAGAGTAATTAGTGTGCTGGATGCAGGCCACCATTGCTCATGAATAAAGCTTTGTTTAAGTTTCTTTCTTGCTGGCGTCTATTCTTTTTCATTCTCTCATTCCGTTGTTCTTGGTCATTCATTCTCTGGGAATTTGAAAGCCTGACTTAGGTTGTTGTACATGCAGTGCAATCATTGGTTGTTGGGAAGGAGTATATTGTGAGTACCATCAATCAGAAAGGATCCATATGGAAACAGTTGAACTTGTGTTACTTTGAAAACGCACACAACCACGCTCTGACTTAAGACCTGAATTAGATCAAGGTCTGATGCTCAAGAGGCCTCAAACCTGTTTAGCGTTAACTACATTTCATGGGGGGGTGGGGGGTGAGAGTGTATGAGCTTATACACTATAGTTGTCATTTGTCTCACCTGGAACAGTGTCAGGGCTTTTGACTGAGCTCCCCTCAGGAGGGCTGTCTCCCACTATGTTAGGGTCATGGGCGCTGGGTGCTGGGTGGTAGGCTGGTGGTCTGGGGCCCTGCTCGTGGAGCAACTTCTTTGGGACTACAAAGAGAAGGAAGTAAAGCAAGGAAGGGGTGTTTAGGGAAAAGAAAGACAGAACAGAGCATAATTAGACAATGCAGTATTGGAGTATTTGTAGGTAAAGGAGGTAAAGGGCAATGCAGTATTTGTAAAGCAATATACTGGATTATATTTTCAAAGCAACCAGTTTTTGATCAGAACTATCTTCTTCTCTACCCTCTAGTGCACACAGCTGTGCAGTCTGTCGTTTCTGTTGCTGTTGTTGATAAGGATTAAGACTCACATCAACTGCTGATTCATTTCATTAGGAGTCAAACAAAGGTAAACATACTCAAGAGTATGCTGTCACTGACGGTGTCAGACAGCGTTGTGGCCATGATTCACACACTCTTCCGGACCATGCATGCAAGTTCCCAAAAGTTACGCTGCCCCCGCCATCACAACCCCCCAACCTAACAGTGTCCTGTTAGTCAAGGAAGTTTCACCCAGACACAAACCTACTGGGCTATACATTCCTGCCGGCTCACATGTGGTTTCGGAGGCCGAGCCGTGCTCCGGTCACCGTGTTTGTCCGCTCTGTCAGACTGGCTGACCGTTCACAGCTGAACAGATGACTGTCTGTCCAGCTGTTGGTCATTCTTACATTTTCACTGCTGTTTGCGAACAACGGCCACAAAGACAAATCTGCTGCTTTTCCCCCCCGGGAGATCATCAGTACTAATAGTAAAATTATGACATGAAAATTGGGGTAAAAATTCAGCATTTGTTTAAAGGACGACGATAAACACGCTGATCAAATTACCAGAGACGTATTTTGGCAGTGATCCAAGAGCCAATCAAAGCACAGGAAGGAGCAGAGCAGGCCACACTCCCCCGTTGCACTGGATGCTGCTTTCGGCTTGTGCACATTTTTCCAGTTGTAGGCAATGATGAAAAGATTGCATGATACAATTTGTGTAATTATACTGTGACATTTTGCCTTTATCGGATATTGGACAGTACTGTCTGATAAGAAATGCTGGTGGCCACAGTTACATGATCTTCCTACTAAACCTGTTCTTCCACAACAGGACAATTAAGCAGACAAAGAGCTCTCTTTGAAGAAGCAATAAATAAAGATGGAGGATATGGCTGCTTAAGTAAACCAGTATGTTGCCTCTACTTTGCAGGATGCATTTATGGTGTTTAAGACCAAAATTAATATGCAAACCATTTTCTTAAGGTTGACTTGGTAGATTTTTGTGCCGTGCATCAAAGAAGAATGAGACAACACGGAAATGTGGTCAGAAACTTGTAAATAACTCATGAAAGAATAAAGTTACATGGAAACCAAGCACTCCATTGTTTTTCTTGTGACATTACCAATAAGTTTGATGTGTCACATGGCCCTCTTCCTATTTAAAAAACAAATGTTGTATCCAAGATGGCCGACTTCTAAATGGCCACCATGGTCACCACCCATCTTGAGGAGTTTGCCCCCTCACATATACTAATGTGCCACAAACAGGACTTTAATATCACCAGCCATTCCCATGTTATTACGGTGTATCCATATAAATGGCCCACCCTGTACAATCTATACCATTTTAACTTCTGACAATTTAACAGAGAGAGCAATAGACATGAAAAAGACGTTTTTCTTACAGCAGTTTAAAGACTGCACTTAAAGTAGTTTCAACAGCTCTTGTTCCTGGAGGACTTGGATCTAACAGGTCTGACTTTAACCTCCTCAACATCAAGTAACAACCAGTAAATGATTTCTGATCTTTGTTTCAGTTTAAAGAAGACCATTAGCAATGTAGTTTCTCACCAGTTGTATAAACATACATGTATATTTGTATTTTTACATATTCTTGGGCAAAATACTGAAATCAGTGCTGCTCCTGATGTGTGAATGTTAGATAGAAAGCACTTGTATAAATTTGTGTGTGAATGATGAATGAAAAATGTTATTTAAAGCACTTTGAATGCTTGAGTAGAAAAGTGAAAATAAGATTTTCATATCTGTAAAAAACTTTATATAATTGTGTTATCTCGTGTGTGATCTGTCAACAGAAAAGATTTTTAAAAATCAGACTTAGAAGCCCAAACTAACCTGGTTTGGTTGGGTCAAACTGAGAGGATATAAAAAAAAAAAAGCAAAATTAAGAAGTGAGATTTGGCCTGGCAGGTTCCCTTGTTCCTTCTCATCAGTCTGACACACTAATCACAGGGCTTTACAACTCCCCCACTGCCATGTTGCCGTGGTGCCATGCCACGCCCTTATTATAGGCTTCTGATTGGTCCTAATTGGCTGCACATGTGGACCAGAGTCATAGCTGAAGAGGGGACAATTTGGCTTATACACACTGTGAAACATGCATTTTCCTCACTAACAAAAGACTATTTAATTGGATGCATTACCTGGCCAATGCACATGCACACACAGTCCATCAATCATCCAAAACAATAGTCTGCCAAGTTTTTCTGTACACTTTATTTGCTAACAAAAAACGGTACAGTATAGTATAGTATATTGACTGCTGCCTTTCTAAAAATAAGTGTCAAAAAGCTAAAACCCCTCAAAATAAGCGACCGCAAACCACGCTTAAGGAGCCAAGCATTTAAACTAAATCAGTAAAAGAGAGACAGAGGAGTGCAAGGGAGCGAAACCCAGCACATAAATCACACTCTCCAGCCTTCGTTATAATGACATGGTCACATAAATGTGGAGCAAATGAGTCCTCGAACTTCTTAATATAACTCTGCTACATGGGATCTGTCCCAGAACTGTACCTCTCAGAGCCCTGGATCGCCACAGGGAGCGAAGATACGAGGCGGGAAAGAGTGCCCTTAACAATGGGCTGTGTTTACACTGGCAGAGCCCAGCTTTGTTTTCACTGGGCTCTGCAGGCCAGAGAGTGTGTGCATGTCTGTATGTGTCTGTGTTTGTGAGCCATATGCTGACCATTGCAGAACACAGTTGGGACAAAGCCCTATAAGCCAGAAGGGATATAATGAAATATTAAACCATAGTAAATCTCAAAGACCTCGGCCAATAATTTGCACATACTTTTGCCTTTATGGGTTTAGACGGGAGACTGCTGAAGACTAGATGTTTGAGGTATTGTTTAAGGGCATCCTTGATGGTTGGTCAGCTTCAGCCGCCTAAAATTTGACCCCAAAAATGAGCGCAAGAAACTGTAAAATAGACATGGAGACACTGCATAGAGATGGGAGTCGTTTCCCGTGTCAGAAACTTCCAGAGTTTGTTTCAAATGAGATATTTATCATTTCAAAAATAGCTTGACTCTTTAATCTGTTGTATAATGGATAATAAACACAGTTAGATGGCAAAACACATAACAGATTGGGTAATACATTTTTCTTAAATGGACTCTTCAAAAGAACCAGTCGACTGACACAATGTGCACGCACACGTGTGCATGTGTGTAGGAAGTCTGAGCAAAAACGTCTGGTTTTCATCAGCACACAGCCAGTGCCAACTTAATCTACGACATTAAAGTGCTGGTTAAGGCTCCACTTTCACTTGATACACAAATAAAGGCAGTGCCTCAAAAAACTCAATGTTTATGGACACTCAGATTCACAAAATGCTTTTAATGTTCTATTATGTCCTTTCAAGTCTCTGCTTCCCACACAGGCAGGCATGTAGACAGACATCTGCATGCACATACTCATGAAGCCATCCACCAACTCGTACACATACACACACACAGTCATTTTTCACTTAGCTAATGGCATTCCTGCAAAATAACATGCAAGGTGAATAGGGCAGAAGCTGAAGGTGTTGAGATTGCATTCCACCTCTCCCTCCCTTTGCTCTTTCTCTCCAACCCACAGCGTAACACTCTAACACCATCCAGCTGACAGCAGCTTATTGAGCTTGGGTATCACTGTGTGTGTGTGTGTGAGTATGAGTGTGTGTGTGTGTGTGTGTGAATGAGAGAGAGAGAGAGAGCACATTTAATAGCAGTGTGGGAGGCTGCCAGTATTCAATATGCAGCATGATTTTGCATTTTTCAGATAAGAATGGTATAAAACAACATAAGTGCGTAAGTGTAATACAAAGCTGGGGTCTTACAGCCATGTTTGCACTACTTCGACCTCACACTGTGAAAATTTATGTTTTCTTTTTTCTAAATATCCCCGTGCTTGCATGATTGAGAGCGCGTGTGTCGGTGAGCATGATTAACACACTCATTCTCGTCTTGTGTATACAAAGTAGACCAGCTTTTGCACCAGTAATGTGAACTCTACCAAGGGACTGGTGGTCTACACCGAAGACCTTTCCTGGTTCTGCTTCCCTTTTTATGTGAGTTTGAGGAATCCAAATTTCTTATATTACTCCATTAGGTTCAGTAGCAGTGTACATGCATGTGTGTACAAAAATACTGCACAATGAGACTGTGGTATCCATAAAGGAGAATGCCAGTGGTTTTAGTTCATTAAATATAAATGGTATCAAATTTACACAACTTGACTGTTTTATGATGCATGCTGTAAGTCTTACATTTATCAGAATAGCTGTAAATTTACATTTTATGCTACATTAGCTCAAAGACATGCTAAAAGGTTAGTTTTCACAAAACAACCACTTTTTGCCTCCCACACCTGTAAAATACAGAACCTAAAGATGTTAAACTTTACTTTGTGCTCAGAATAATTCTTGAGTCTTTCTAAATGTCTTTCAAAGTTTTTCTTTGGACATTGGCTGCTTTTTCACTCATTTTCAATCTAGTCCTTCTATGTGACTTGGGTATTTTATTTGTTTGTAAGGCCACCTAACATGACCTATGAATCATTCAAGCATAAAAGGCACCTAACTCAAGAGATACACACTGGAGGCTCTGTCATGGTTTGGGGCTGAATTTCAGCCAATGCTTTTGGGGATCTTGCCAAAACTCATTGAAAAGTGCTGTCAGATTTCCATCCAACATGCGGCATCATTTGGAAAGCATCTAAATGGCAATGACTCAATTTCTGAGCATGACAAACATCCTCAAACATATTGCTGTAAAAGCATACGTGCATAGGAAAACACACAGTCGAACACTATCAATCATGGATTACCCTCCTGAGTTCCCAGACCCTGACATTGAGTAAGCAGTATGGGATCATCTTTATAGGGAATGCGACAAAGGGCAGGCGACATCCAGAGAAGAGCTTTTATTGTCCCTCAGGAAGCTTGTTAGAATTTTGCCTCATGTACTTTATTTCCATGTATGCTTTCAGATGTTTCAATAAATTACTGCATGTATTTCCCCTTCTCCTAGAAAAACATAAAAAAAAAAAAACAGATTAAGAATTTGAAAAAACTTTGAGAAAATTTGAGAATCAAACCTCACATCTTGGAGGGGCGGAGAAACCTTTTCTGCTTTATGTTTTGGCTCAGATGCTTAAATGAATAATGCAAAAAGTTGCGTCAAGTTATCTTGTCAGTGTGGATTGTTAAAGCTCGAAATAAACGAAGGCCATGTCCTGATGAAGCTTTTCTAATATGCAATAATGCAGGTATGCAGTCTGTGTAAGACCCATTATGAAGGTGATACAGTCTAAAAGCATCCAGAGTCAGGATACTGTGGGTTGGGAATGCATTCCAGAATGGAGAGAGTGGAACAGCTCAAAACCCCAAACCCTGCGTAGAATTTTTCCCCACTTACTCTAATGGATAACACACAACCCTCTGCTGTGAGATACCCACAAATGCTAATGTATGCAAACACACATACACACAGACGCCCCGGCATGGGACCTCAACATGAACACTCTCACTTCACCACAACCATTGGTTAAACTTCCAAATCCCAGCCGTGTGGGATATTTAAACAGTCCACACACACAGTTGGCATCATCCACACAGATTCAGAGATAGAAATAGATGCTCTGTTGACAGCGCGGGGGTCATAACAATCAGTGAGAAAATCACTCAGCTGTGGAGCTATCCCCTCAGACCCCACACAGACACATGCTAGAGTTTATATCTTCACCCATGACCTCACTCCGAGTTTTAAGCATGCATAAAAAAGTAGGCACTGAACAGATCCACTCAGCCTACATATGAACCAATCTCCTGCTATGTTAACATGACATATTTCTCCATTTATAACACCTATCCAGAACACACTTTTAATGCTGGAAGTGTACTTAAATGACCATCTCTTCCACCCACTTTCTTTACATACCTAACACACTGCTACTCCCAAATCTTTATTGGCTGGATGTGGGAGAGTCGGGCCACACTAGAGATCAGCAAAAGCTCAGCATTATCTGATGTTCCACTGGGCAAACAAGGATGAGACCAGCGCTGAATCATCAAATCAAGCCACCCGCCTAAACGCACTCCTTCATGTCAGTGTTGTGAGGTAATGGGATACTGAGTTTTTAGTGTGCAGAGGGCTGATGAGACCAGCAAATGACGTAGTCCTTTTGCATACAGGACAGAGGGCGTGAGTTACTGAAACAAAGCAGAGAGAGAAAAAATAGTTGTGAAATAGTCGTGCCGTCTAAAATCCACACGTGACAGAAATAAAGGCAACAGCTTTCAACAAGCATGTTCCAACATATGTCAAGGATGATCTAAACAATGGTGCTATCTTTAGCTGCAAGCAACAACTGGCTGTGCAAGGCAGTTAATAAAATCAACACTTGGCAACATGAAGTCTACTGGGGACCTGCTACTTCAATGAAAGATAAGCTGTGATGTTACTGTGACAAATTATGATCATTTTTTATCATTTTTTGTCATATACAAATGAATCAGTGTAAGTCTTTGTGTACTGTTTAGTCAACTTTATTAAAGGTTGGCAGTTACTAAGCATGTTGGCAGTCCACATTCTTTCATTCTCGCTCAGTCTCTTGCACGCCTGAACAAAAGACTTCGTTAAGCTTTAAATTAGCAGTGACAGACGAAGCTCTAAAGTGACAAAAAGACAAGTTAATGCCAATATCATTCATACTGACGTGAAATGCTCAATTAAATTACTTTAATTTTCCACTTCAGCTCCCTCCTTGCCATCTGTTCATGGAGGAATGATCTGTAAGCCTGCCTTAACAGAATATATGCCATCAGTACTAAGCCAACGTTTTTGTCAGTGATATAATAGGATCAACAACAAATGAGTGGATAATGACGATGAGCTCCTCTCTATTTAAGGGTACCCTCCATATAAGTCAGCTTTCTTCTGATTGGCTCCCCTTTGCAAACAAAAGGACCAGCAAGCAGGTGTGTGGAGCTGTCTGAAACAGAGCATTTAGAGCAACCTTAAGCCTGAGCTTTTGGATGACCTAATATAATAAAAATGTAACACTATAACTGATACAAGCCACTTTATTAGGTACACCTGCGCCTCAAAACAAATAGGCAATCAGTGAATTTTGGCATGTAGACAAGGTCAAGGCAACCTGCTGAAGTTCTAGCTGAGCATTAGAGTGTCGTAGCAACATGTTTTATGAGACTTTGAATGTGCCATTGTTGTTGGTGCCAGATGGGCTCATCTGATATACTAGGATTTTCTCATACAGCCATCTCTAGGGTTTAAAGGGAATGGTCCAAAAAAGAGAAAATATCCAGTGAGCAGGTTTCCTCTGTGGAAAAATGCTTTGTTGATGCCCCAGGTCAGTGGAGAATGGCCAAACTGCTTCTATCTGATAGGAAAGCAACAGTAACTCAAACCACTCATCACAGCATTGCTGAACACACAACATGTGAAACCTTAAAGCAGATGAGCTACAGCAGCAGAAGACTATACCATGGGCCACTCTTGTCAGCTAAGACCAGGAAACTAAAGCTACAATTCATTTTTCCAGTCCAAAATTGGACCAAGAGTGGTAAAACTTTGCCTGAAGAGATGAGTCTGATTTCTGCACTGACATTTGGATGGTAGGGTCATGTAGTTGGTGTAAATGACATGAAAGCATGAATCAGTCCTACGTTCTATAAACAGATTCAGCCAGTTTTGGTGGTTCAGTGATGTGGATGATATTTTCTTGGCACGCCCCTTAATAACAGTTGAGCATTGTTTGAACACTAGAGTGTACCCATCTTCTGTTGGATGCTTCCATAAAAAACATAATGCACCATATCACAAAGCTCAAATCAACAGACTTGTTTCCTGCACATGACAATGACTTCACTGTACTCAAACGGCTTCCAGAGTCACCAGATTTCAGTCCAAATCTGCAACAACTCTGTGATTCTATCAAATATCGATGAGCAATGCTTCTATCATCTTGTTGAATCTATGCCATGAAGTATGAAGTCAGTTTTGAAGGCAAAAGGTGTTCAAACCTGGTTCTAGCAAGATGTACCTAGTGAAGTGTCTGGTCAGTGTATATATGACACAATGCATAAGAGGTTAATTTTAAATTAAGGAATTTAAAAATCAGGAATAATAAAAGTGGATGAGATGCAAGTGTCGTACAGTAAAAGTTAGAAAGACACTGCTTCACACCAAAGACGAATTCTCAAAGATTGACTGAAGTCGGCACTGAATGAATCTCATTGAACTCCATAAAACTAAGGAGCAAACAGAGAGCAGTGAGTACAAAGATAGTATGGTTCTGTCATTAATGCTTTAAAGGTATGATCCAATTGTGTGCTGCTGTTAATCCAAACTGTGGTCACACTTTTTCTCAACAGAGTAATAGATTAATGCTTTTCTTGAGTATAAAATCAGTGCAAAGCCTCAGCTTCAGAGTAGAAGAACTATACAATTTAGCAAGTTAACGTAGCAATTGTGAGAAAAGAGCATTAGGACCCTGTGACAGTATAACCTCACAGTCCAATGCAGTGTTTAAGACCTTTGTATAACACACAGTCTTTTCAGTAAACACTAGAATGGACTAAATTACATTACAGCCCGTTGTTCTAAACAATAGAATACACACTCATAACAGCATAACACAAAAGTTTCAGCATCTGCGTTTCATTACATGCTCTGTGATTTGATTCTTCCCTCTTTATCATTCTGGTTAAACACTACCACCTGCCTCATATAGCACTTGTCTATCATATGTGCTCCTGTGCCCTGTCATTGTCAGGTAATTACACAAACCCAAAGTGAGAGTGAATCATAACTGACAGCTTTCAGACTAAGTAATAGCCTTCTGTATTCCAGAGACAAAAACCTAATGATAACTTAAGCACCATCGTGCTTAAATTGAAGTGTGGGAGTTGACTTGCTCTTGTGTATTTAAATACGTATTTTTTTCTCCATGTGCTGACAGAGCGCTGGGCTATATTAGTGGTCAGGCCTGCACAGTGATAATAACAGTGAGGTCTGGGTCAGCCGTCATCGGTCTTATCATGACAAATACACACTGCACACACAAATGGATGAGACTACACACGGTTCGTTTAGTCTACTACCAAAACGCAGGGTGTGAGCTGGGTATTGTTTGAAATTTTTTTGAAAGCAGTTCTCAAACATTACACTTTAGTTGACACAGAATTAGAAATGTTGCTATCATAAAATACTGTCTATAACTGGCTATGGACACCTTTTTAAATAGGTACATGGGTGAATTTTGGTTAATACCAAAAAGTAGAGGCTCTATACCCCACCCATACACTTGCCAAATGTCTCCCACCTAAGGGGAGTTTTGACACTATTTTAATATGGACTATTATTAGAATCAGTTCCAAAAATAGATTTTAGGAGGCAACTTCTATCGCAGACTGCCCTCAACAGCTGCTTGTGATCAAGAGGAGGGAGGACAGACGAGATAGGAAAAGATGAGCAGAACTGCTAAAAACATTTCATTTATCTGCTTGTTTTTAGTTTTCTTGGCATTTTCACAGGGGAGCACATGCATTACTCCAATTGGAGTATTCAATCTCAAGTTCAGTTGATGCAAACGTGTCCTATGAGGCCTCAAAGCTTTGGCATTCCATCCCCATTGCAGATGCTTTTTGAGTACAGTTGGTTATCTATTTGTGTTGCTGCCTGCATTTGTGTGTGTGTCTCCTGACTCGTTTTGCCTGTGTCAACCTAGATCACGGTCTTTAAAAGCAGATGCATATACATGGCCTCAGGGGTAAGAGAGAGCAGACAGACAGAGAACAAGAGGCCATCAGAGAGAGAGGAGTGACAGACACAGAGGCAGCCAGAGACACTTTTACAACAGTCTTTAAAATAAACACCTGCTGCCGTGGTTGAAGTGCCTGGTGGATGTTAGAGATCCAGCATGTAGCCAGCATGTGCTTAGATGATGAAAGGGAGCTCAATCCTTGTCTCTCTCTCTCTCTCTCTTAGACATACTCTTTATAAAGACAAACGCACACACAATTCAAATGTGCATTCAGGCCTGTGGAGGAGGGTAAATGCACATAAAACTCTGTTGAGACACCAATCAAATTCTACAGCACAAATATGGATCTGAATAGTTTACACAGAGTAACAGAGGGAGGAGTTCCTGAAGGTTCTATCTGCCCTAGGAGGCAATGTACACTGACCTTTGTAGTTGGCAAATTACTGAGTACATTCAAGCAAAGTACCCCTCTGTACTGTAGTGTACAGTCAAGCTAGCAAGCATCATTTATTTATATAGCATTTCACACAGGAGTCACAAAGTGCTTTACAGAAAAGCATTTACGAAAATACCAAAATGACAGAGAGAATTGAAGAGGACAGAAGATAAAAGACTACAAATGTAAAACAACACAGAAAAACTCTACAGGGCAAAAACTGCACAAGAAATGAAACAGAGTTCAGAGTAGTACAAGAATTAAAGCACAGAATCTCCATTGATTAGAACTCGTACATTTAAAGACACTGCCAGAGTATACGCATACGTCTTATGGAAGGCTTTTGACAGTGAGTTGTGGAAGTCAATACAAGATGAAATAAATGCATAAACGAATCTCCAGCTCCACTATAGAGAATATGGATCTGAATTCACTAATATTTCTAAGACGTAATAAAATTAGGTTAAAAGAGCTGTTTTTACATGGGCGCTGAAGGGCAGGAACTGATTGAAAATACCCTTTAGATTAAGGTTATTTAATCTAACAGTTAGTAGATTAAATACTGACCAAATTAAATAAAGGAATAGTACAGAGGGTGTCTTTACTATTCCTGATTAAGAGAGGTACATTGTCTGGGCCAGCGTCAAGAAACTCTATTGCACTGAGCTGTATTTTTATTTCACTGATAGCCTTCAGGCAGCTCATTAGTCATATAAATAATTAACTTATTAACCACATGTGGTCTGAAGGACAAATAAAGCTGGACATCATGGTGAATAAGTGATATCTAATGTTAAAACTGTCTTCAATGTATCTGTCTTAAATGTAACAGATATAAAATGAACTACAGGGGTCCCAGAACCACACCCTGTGGGGCACCACAGATCACAAATTTGACATTAGAGTCCAATACAGGCAGAAATCCATGTGGCTTCTTAATTAGTGCTTGATGTTTAATAATAAAACAGAGAAATCACCTGCACCCAAGGGCACTGCAGGTCATTTAACACTCTCAGAAGTAGTTTAACTGCTCTGACTGAGAGCAGTGGTAGAAACTGTGTCTCTATAGTAAACAGTATATCCTTAACAGAACTTAGATTAAAAAGGGATTTAAAATATAGATATTACAGACAGTAGGATCTAGGTTTGGTTTCTTCAAAATGGGGTACATTGTAAGTCATCCAAAAGACAAATTAGTATTTTTAATAGCTACAGTAGAGCCAATAGTTGGCAAGACTCCTAACACACTGGGGGCTGGAGGATATCTTTATATTTTAAATCACAAACATCAGTTCTTGTAAGCTAATGTAGAAAGTCCAGAACAGTAAGCACAGGAGGTGAGCTAAGTTTCAATCAATTCTGGCACTGATGTTCACTGCTTTAATAAAAAAGAGAAGAAAGGGAAGTTATTACAATTATTATTTTATCAGTCATCTCCCCAATAGGGTCTGAGGTTTTTACTAAAAAAAGTTGTGTCAGTATTTGGGTGGAAATATATTAGTTATGAAACATCAATTTTCTCTTTATTTCAAAATGAGCTTTGTTATGACTTTAAAGTTACTAGCAAAAAGCAGTTGACCTAACTTACAGTACGAAATACTAGGACTGAAAACAATATTTCAGCTCCTTGTCAGAGATGAGAAGATCTGTGCATTTTAATTCACACTGTGTTATGAATCTTTCCTGTAACAAAAGGTTGTAGAACCGCTAAAAAGAAGCTGTGGCTTATAGAGTTAGAAAATGCACTGTGACCAGTAAGACTTGTATCAACAAAACAGGGATTCTGCAGGGGGTGTGATGCTAACACAAGGGAGACACAAACATATCCTGACACATGGGTCAAAACCTAACACTAACTCATACACACACAATGAAGAACATCCTTTGAGCACATTGAGCTGTTGACCTTTAAGAACAGCAGAGACAGAAAAGCAAGAAGAGAAAAGAAACTGATCATTTCTCATACATTATGCTAATGAGTTAGCTTTGTAGGTAGGTGAGTCAAAAGAGTTATTTTGACTTGTTTCCTGTCTTTATACCACACTAACATTCTCACCGCTCTGTAAGCATATTTAACCAGCAGATGTGAGAAGGATTTCAACTATTGCTTAAATGTAAGTAAGAATATGCTAATGAGTTAATCTGAATTCATTAAAGTGAGTAATAATGTTTTTTTTCTTATTCTTAATTTTACAGCCTTGACAAATTTTAAGTAACATTTTATGATTTAGACATTTTAATGTAGACGTTTGTTAAATGTTCTTGTAGCGTTAGCTACCAGCAGTATGAGGAGCCAAAGTTTAGATTTAAAAGGATTCTTAGGCAGTAGAATCAGTAGTAGCTCACCAGCCCTGACCTTTATAGGGCAACTGTCTTATTAACAGTGCCAGAGCAGAAATCATGTGATCAAAACACAGAACGTGGCTGTCTATAAGAATTTTAAAGAGGCTCTGTCATTTTTTAATGCATTTTTATGTTTCTCTCAATGTATTTTTTTACTGTTGTATCTACATAATAGAACATTATTTCATTCATTTATCCATAACACATCCTAGTGCTTTTCTGTCTCCACCAGTCAATCAACTTCTTGACACTTGTGAATTGGTACTTCACTCTATTTTAACCCTCTCAGGCTCAAATTAAACTTTTTGTTGCTAATGCACAACCAAGTCCTGCAGTGGTACTTCTGAGTAAAAAAACTCATAAAATATGTATGTGGGGTAATCAGGTTGTTAGTTTTTAACTGTTGCAAATCGGCAACGCCTGCCTTGAGAGGGTTAATGTGTCAAGGACTATGACAACAGAGACCTGATGAGTGTTTCCCTCTATTAGCCCAGCTACGAAAATCTTGGATTATATAAAGGAGCATCCCACAGTCTGTCTGGTTTGGGGAAGGCTATAACTAGACCTACGGAGCCCTGAATCCAGTGCATCCACTGTGGCCTTGCCAAACACAACTTGGAGGTCTGGCTTGGCCTTAGCTGACGGACGTCTTTATGTGCGTCAATTAAAAACAAACACAGTAGGAGAGCGGAGCATCCAGCTTTTCAGTGCGGGCCTAAGGGTGGAAAATCCCCATCGGACAGGGTTAGACAGAGAAAAACCAGTGAAAAAGGGAAAGACATGCAACAAAAAGGGAAGGGTACTTTGAGCTGATGTACAAGATGTCCATTTGATACATTTTCACTTTCCCAGTTTTGCTGCCATAGAGAGTGAAGAAGAACAGAGTGGGGATTATCTCAGCTAATCCACACAGCTCTGTTACTGTTATAAGAGCCAAGATCCAAACACTGGCCAGATTAAGAAAACAGCCATTTTAGCCACAGCATATACCTGAATGACAGCTCAAAATGTGCATTTCTTTTCTGCACAGAGTGCTCAGTGTACTGATATTTTTATCTGAAGAACATTCTCACTTTTTAATGAAAACAAGCGTGAAAAGAGTAGAATAATGCATTACCACAATATATCAGCCACTGAGCATGCTCAATACGATTCAGTGACAGAAGTCAGAGGTTCCCACACATTTTTAGCGATGCTATTATATCACACTTGGATCACATGCAACCACATGGGCCAGTTTGTACCAACATAAATGACTAGGTGTATGGCAGCCAATCATAATCCCTCCAATAGCACACGCGCGCACACACACACACCTCAAGAGTAGCAGAACCTAATCGGGCACTGGTGTCATGTTGCAGACAGGAAACAGATGGGCTGCTGGGAAAAGAGGAGAAAAAAAGCTTGCCAAAGAAGGCCAGAAAGTGAATGCCTCCCTCCCTCTTTTTCTCTCACCATCCCTCCTTCCATCATCCCTTCATCCTCAGCTGGAAGGGAAAGGAAGAGTGAGGCCATGGTGGTGTTTGGAGCGTAGATCAGCGGGTTCTGGCTCAAGATCAGAGTGCTGGAGTTCTGTGGCAGATTTTTAAATAACAGCGCAGCATGGTTCTACTGTACTGGGCTAGGCTGAGCCTCAGAGCCTGTAGGCTATTTAAGAAAGACTTTGGGATACGTCCCAAATAGTGAAAATATATTTTAAGCCTACAAGCAATAATATTGCTGTCAAGTGTTGCATCTAAAATCAACCCCATTATCCTTTATTTATTCATATGAAAGTGTGATTGAGATTAAAATCTATTCTTGAAGAGGCACCAGAAGTTAAATATATGGTAAAGAAAATGAATTTGAAATGGCAATCAAAGGTGTAAGTTAATACTACATCTCACAGAGCACTGGATGAAGGCATCAACACCACTCTCACCTTAAGATGGTCATCACTTACCTGAAACAAGGAACCCTAGGTTAGGCGAAAGACTGGATTTCACCAGTCTGGCTTATTTGGTACAGTCAAAAACACCACTGAGGCTCAGTAATTAACTTTAATTTATTTTTCTTTTCTTTTCGTAAACAACAGAAATGCACCTTTTTCTTCCCAAGGACGAACCAACTGTAACCAGTATTGTAGCTCCATGTTTTTAAATTGCTGGTGTAATTATGCCTATTTTAGGAGTGGGCAGGAGAGACTGTAAAAACTATACTTTCTTTTCTTGAAATAATACTGAAAGCTAGTGCAACAGAAATGCTGCCACAGATCTGGACACAAGCAACAATGGCTACCATGTGGATTTATTAACACTATACTCAGCCCAGCTTTGTGTTGCTGATGCATTCATTCTGATTAAAGTTATCAGTATTATGTTAATAGACAAAAATGATGACGACACAAACTACAAAAATAAAAAGTAAAAACCTGAACTACCCTTTGAGACGTATTTGTTATACTGCTCTGTAACCAGTAGACAGAAAAAAAGTTGGACGTCTGGAGAATAACAACACCTGAATTCCTTGAGACGTATTCTGTTAAGATTATTTCCTTCAGCATATCCTTATACTGTGTGTGACAGCAGCTGATAAGAGATAACCTTTGACCCTGAAAACAACAATTAAAGGTCAATATTGTTTACAGCAGAGCCACCCTCCACACAGGACAAGTGATAAGTGGACTGACCCCGGCTGTTTGAGGCATCGCATTTCTACTTGAGCTCTGTGTCCTGCAGATTGTTTCAGATAATTATCACAGCAATTCTCTCATGCCAGAACTAGGACAGCTCATATGATGTCCGTGCTATTTGAAAATATTTTTCAATGCAATCTCTGAGCAGATTTGTGGCATAAATAGTGTCCTGATGTCAGGTTGAGAACATCATGCTAAACTCAAAGGTTATAGACTTCAATGCAAGGCCAGAAAAAATGTTTGCTTTTTAATACGTACTAATGCAATATGATTGTATAAACAGTCCTCACACGGGATGACCGAATTTAAAAAAAATTATAAAATGCACTATAACTTCAACATTATTATATTTTTTGTTACTTGTTAAATATTTCCAACAAACAGTTCATCCAGAAATACCATAAAAAATTAGCCTCAAAGTTCAGGTGTTATCTTAAATTACAAGCACACATTTATGTAGCAGCAGATGTTCTCCAGTCTAAGAAAACCTAAAACACATCTGTAGATAGTCATTCAATGCTTCATTTGAAAACCCTGGGCTGTAAAATCTCAAGACATCATTAAGCATGTCTGCTAATTTCTAAAACCTGAACTACAACAGCGATAAAACTACCAAGGCAACACAATCCACAACACATGTTTACTGTATATTGAAACCTATCACATGTGTCCTGAGTTAAAACACATGTTTAGATAAAACAAACTTCATCTTAAATTCTCTTCACTGAGATGCTGGGTCTTCATTAAATCTGTTCCCTGTAATCCTGCTGCATATTTTAACCTTGATTGGAGGTCTCAGTAGATTTCTGAGGAGCGTTTGGGCTTTTTGAAAGTCTGCTGACATCTAATAAGGACTTAACCAGGCACAAAACATAAAAGAACATATAAGAAAACAAAATAAAAGTTAAAACATATAAGAGTTAGATCATAAGAAGTACTGTAACTTTGCAAAACCTTACAGAGCACACACCACACGCTCAAACTACATTTTTGATTAACTGTTTAAAAAGCATTTGTGATAGTGCCTTTTATTTGGCCCATCTTCAAGCAGCTATTTTTTTCTTTTCTTTTTACTTCTCTTCTTCTTCTTCTTCTTTTTTTTTTTACAGTGTTACCACTAAACTTTCTAAAATACATTTCCCTGCATCGCTTTGCTCATGCAGCACATGCTTCTGGGCTCAAAGTGATCCTCAAGTCTCAGAACAAATTGAGTTTAATGGGGATGAGGCGGGGTGAGGTGGGGTGAGGCAGGGTGAGCTGGGGATGGGGGGGGGGGGTAGACGAAGAAAGAGCTGTAAAAACACACCACATGCTACTCCAAACTTGCCTCCAAAGAAGAGAAGAGTAGCCTTAATGCAACATTACTCCATACAGCAGATCCAACTCTCACAGGCGACCACTTCAGGCCATTTTTCATGAACTTGAACGTGTCTGGAAACTTTGGGCAGCCGTAAAAGCAAACTTAATTTTTCACACTTTCCCAGTGTAACTACACTGTCAAACATCATCCATCATTTTTACTCTAAGCAGGTTAAACCGTTCACAGTCATTGGCAGATATTGGCTGACCCACGTCTTGTATACACGTAAAACACTGACATGAGTAGACAAAGCTAACAGTACAATGCTCTTCATTTCTCCGGTCTACTATGAACGTGGCCAACATATTTAGGGACACATTCTCGCTGTGAAGTGCAGTGTCCTTGATCTTTACCAGATTCCCTTCTAGAGTATATTAATTTGGGTAAGCGTGACCTGCTAAAGGTCAACTAAAAGGCAAAAAGCTCTGCTGAATTAATTCTTTCAAGAGGTTCTCTGCCATGACATTGTTAAGAGTTACTTTAGTTAGATCAGCAAGTGTGACACTTTCTACACCAATTAGTATGAACGGGTAAACTTAAATATCTAAATGAACTAACAAAAGAGTGTTTAAACAATATAAAAGTGAATGGGAATAGAATAAATGCTCATCTTACTTTGTTTCTCTTGCACCGTGACCAGTGCATCACTCTCATTGCTGCATGTTCACACGGCAATAGACTACAAGTGCATGTGTCTTGGTGTGTTTCAGATCTTCAAGTGTTAACTTCTGTGCGCCCAAGTGCACCGGGCTAAGGCGCTTTTTTTCCTTTTCTCACCTTGTTGACCTTTTAATTCTGCCACGATCCCGAGTACTTACCCTCACAATCTCAGTGGGAAATAAATTACTCTCAAAAGCTATGAGCTCCTCAAATCCCTTTATCCTGGACCAGTCCAGGCAATAACCTGGACATCAGAGGAGTGATAAAACACTATTCCCCCAGGAGAAGACTAAAGAAGTCTGCTACAACTGCCACTGATTTCACAGTACAAAGAACTGGCCCGAGACAAAAGAAAAGATTCTTGTACCTTTTGGAAGCAGAACTATCAAACCTTTAACATGATTATTAGTTTGTAAAGTCAGCTTGTTATCAGTGAAACTGTAGTATATAAAATTTGAGAGTGGGGGTCCCCGGTATTTAGATTTGAAGTATGGGTTAAGTCATGGCAGATGCTCTGGACTCTGGAGATAATAAAAAATAGAAAATAAAAGTGAGAAGCAGCTTGAGCTAAGGCTACACAGTTAACGTGATGATGATATATAGACCAAGATGCTGGTGGGGAAGTATTGGGTGGGATGTGGGGGGCAGAAGAACCCCAGCCTGGCCTGCAAGCAGCTGCACGTTGGTGCTGAAGAATGTCAGGAACTTTTTTTGTTTTGGGGTTGAGTGGGGCATCTGCTTTGGCAATCAGAGGACCTCCTCACCCCCCTTCAAATGTCTTTCACTTTTTTTCAAGCCTCATCCTGGAAGGAAAGAGGGAAGGAAGGAAGGTCAGTAGGAAGGAAGGGGGGGGAAAAATGAAAACATCTCTCTAGGAGAGCTGAAGCCATTAGGAATGCATGCTGAGTTTCAAAAACAGAGAACAGGGAGAAAGGGATAAAAATCAAATCAAGTGTAAAAAAAAGGAAGATGAGGTTGGAAAGGGCTTTGCTATTTTGTGAAAAGAAGGACCAGGCCAAAGCATAATACTGTGCCAGGTTCCATTCAGACTAGACAAAGTAAATATAACCACTTGATGAAAAAGAGACAAGGGGGGTGAACGGATGGTGGAAAGAGTGCTCCAGGCAGCTCAGTATGAAGCTGTATATATGAAACTATGAAGATGAAGAGAAGGCTTTATGTATGCACTGTTTTTACAACTGAGCCGCCAGCCTTATCTGATGGCTGGACACAGATTTAAAAAGATTATCACGGCATTGTCAAACGTGAAGTCACATCTGTGGGCGCAAAAGACACACAAAGAAAAGCAGAGGGAAAGAGACAGAGAAGCCCATTCATTTTCTTCTCCATTAATCATGTCTACTGTCATCTTGAGCTTTCCTTCTTTCTATGCAGGACTTCCAAAGTAATAATTTGGAATAATAAACAAAATCGGGTTAGCATTGAGCTAATCAAGTAGACCTGCTGCCGTTCCTGTGCCTTAGCCTCTGGCCTGCCCTCTCTTCTCGTAACCCAAACCACACACTAATTCATAAATTACAAACAAAGAGTCCCTTGTGGTTTGGGAGGGACCAGGACGGCACTGCAAACTGGCGCTACGGGGGAACAGCAACGCGTCAATTAGAGGGAAACTTGACTGGCAGGGAGAGGTGTGGACACAGCACACACTCACAGGCTAACACATTTAAAGTAGCTCAAACATGGAGGAATGAGCGCAAATTGCTGCATACACGTGGTCACAACAGACAGTAAAACACACACAAACACATATACACAAACACACAGAGACACACACACCGACAATTTGGAAGCCAGCTAAACAGTCTGGTCATTTTGGCATCCAGGAACTGACTGCACCATTGTGTGCTCTTAGCAGCTCGCTGGTTTTCTCAGGCGTGTTTCCGAAGAGTGACGTGTGCGTTCGGGTGTTGTGCACGCACTGCTGGGAGTTAAACCCACATTTGTGTTCAAAGCAGGCTTCTGTAAAAACACATGGGTTGAAGTGCAGGAAGACTTGCTTAAATTGTACCAGTGGTTTAAACATTAAACATGTTTTCTAGTTTATCATTAAAGAAATGTAAGAAAAATGTGACAAGACTGAAAATTCTGGTCCAGCTTTGCTTTCAGGTTCCTATTGTCACACGATGTGTCTTTATTTTCCATGCTAAGGAAACTAATGAGAAGTTTGCCATCTGCTGTTTTGCCTTTTAGCCCCCTTTTAAAAAGTTTTGTTGGTTAATGTTCTTCAAGATGATTGAAAAGGAAGGTAAAGGAGTATCTTTTGTGGCTAGCTCTTTCCGGCCATGCGGTAAACTATGATGTGAAATGGTTGCTGACTAAGTGTCATTAGATGACATAGGAGTGAGTGTTGGATTACAGTAGTTGGAGTCTTTATAACAGTGCTGGAGACTGCTGAGTCATTATCATACTTATCAAACCATTCAGTGACCCTGGTTCCCTATAGAGAAATTATTACCAATTTCCATCATTGGAAATATTTTATCACTGGATAAAATAGATCACTTAAAAAATCTTTTGCAGTGACCATAAGAGAGCCAACCAGCCCTCTCATTATACTGGTTCATGTTTTTCTATTAGTTAAACCGACTTACGGGAGAAATACACAAAAGATTACTAATAAAATGACTTATTGTCTACACGATCAGCAGAAAATTAGTCAACACGTGATCAAATTTTCCTAATTTTTTTCTAGGAAAATCATAAAAAAAATGCTGTTAATAGGTTTACAAATGTTAAAGCTTGGTCCCTTTATCTTAATTTGATCTGAACACATCATCTAGTCATAACCTCAAGGCAAGCCCTGTTTGCTAGGCATTCCCCATTAGTCGATGAGCAATTGCTGGAGATCACTTTGCTTGCTAGTACATTATGATGGCATAGTTTGTATGAAAGAAGCTGACTTGCCAGCAAACACTCACCAGCTACTTGCAACTGCTGGTGAAACTCTAAAATGTGAGACGCAACAGAAACAGAAATAGAACAGAAACGCAGAGGGTTTATTTTTAAAGTAAATGTTGTGTGAACACTTATTGGCTTCAGCTTTAAAGCTTGTGAGTAGATGGCAAGAGTTTACATACAAATTAGTGACTTCAGTGCAAACTATGTGTGACTGTGGCAATCTGCCACAGCAAAAGGAAGCTTTTGATGCAACATACTTTTCTTGACTGGTTTCACCCAACAATAGACCAAATATGCAGCAGCCACCCGGCAACCATTTGGGGATACATCATTTTCCTAGCAACCTGAGTTTGCCTGGTTGTTGCCAACCAGTCTCTAACCAAACTTATCAATTAATACATAAAAATTATCTTTCAAATGGAAAATAACTGTTAGCTACATGCATGAGAAAGAAAGTGATCTTATAGAGTTTTGGAGTTAAGGTGGCCTATGTTTGGGGAGTTCATGCCACTACCCACTCTGAGTCAGCAGTAACCTTTTGGCATGTGTAACAACAAGTCAGTACTTTCTTTACAGTATTATGCACCCTGTGCTTAATTACAGTGGAGTCTAACTGCTAACAGATCCTGTTCATTGACGAAAACACTGACCGTCCATAGAAACCCACACACAAAAGGAAAACCTGAAAACAGAGTTTCAGTCCCTCTATTAAAGGTACCAGTACAGAGTGAGACACACGTATTTTATAACTAAGTGATCTTATGATGTTTATCTAAGCTTATGTCTACAAATCTAATCTAGCTAACTTGTTTCTTCACATTTCACAGCCATCTTAAGACAGACTGCTGTCTTAAGTTCCAAATGCTTGGCACTCAGTCTCACACTATTGTATCCCTTCATACATTCTCAAATCCTTAACTGCAAGAGCTAAAACAGCAATAACATTCCTCTGCAAAAGGCAAAAGCAAAATAAGCAGACACAAAAGGACATAAAACATTTGAAGTTCAGAATGTAAAACTTTAACACAGATGAGGATTTGGAAGCCACAGGGAGTCCAAGGGATATGTAACACATGATACGCTGTGGATGTGAAACATAACCACTATTTACTTTGGTTTAGAGTTCAGTACAGTACACTTTAAAACTCTTTAACTATTACAAATTGCATCTCAGATCACATGCTTGTTTCCAAGTCTGAGGCAAAAGTGACCAGAGTACAGCGAAGAGATTTAAAAGCGTGTTCAGACAGGAGACCAGGTGACACTTACACACACATCGCTGAACGGAAAATCCTTTGCGGGTCCAAGCGGCAGCTTTCTCTTTGAGCGTATGTCTCTGTCAAACACTCCCCCCCCTAATCCGCCTCCTCTCTGTCCCGGCAAAAGAACTAGAACTGGCTTTGCCGTAAAAACAAGCGCTCACGTGAATAGTCCGCTGTGGGTCTAAACAGAATGAGAGAGCATGGCCCAAAAAAGGCAAAGAAAGGAAGGAGGGAGGAAAAAAATAGCCCCTTTAAGAAGGTATGCTTCTTTTGGGTGACTCCCCCTTTTTAAGCCAAATGGAGTATGAAGAGAGTTTCCTCGTCTTTTCTTCTTCTCATCCGGAAAGACTAAGGCTCTGCTAATGCCTGGGCTCTTTTTGGTTTAGCCTTCCTTCCTACACTCAGTGAGAAAGAAAGTTAAACCTGGCTTTAGACAACTGGAATGTGACAGCAGGAGAGAGCAAGAGAGAGAATGAGGTGGTGAGGGAGGGAGAGAGAGAGAGAGTGTGTGCCTCAGAGAGGGAAGGAGAGAAAGACAAGGGACATGTGTAGTGTCCACCTACACAGCCCACTGCTGTGTGAGCGAGCAGTCAGAGAAGAGGTACAAAGGGGAGGGAAGGAGCAGGCAGGAGAGGAGGAGGGCTGTCTGAGAATGAGAGAAAGTAAGAGAAGCAATGAAAAGTTCGAGTGAGGCTCCGGGGAATGAGCTGAAAATTTCATTCAACTTAGGCTGGAAAACTGGGAATGCGGTGTGCCAGAGATGGAACATGCGGCTCCAGGCTGCATGTAAACAGACATGCACGGCTGCAGGGCTGGGCAGTAAGATCATACGTTCCATTAGACAAGATAGATTTGTCAGCGGTTTGTCCATACTGATCATTTGTGTAACATGAAAGCATTTTTTCCCATTATTTTGGTTTCCTGACAGGAAGTTGTACCAACTAAGCAGCTTGTTGCTGAGATTTGGAAAGCAGATCACTGTGCTCATTCATAACCTCTCAGGAGAAACATTAGAAGGTTCATGATCTTTAGAAAAAAGATCCTTTTGACAGAAACCGATATAATGAGTGTGTTTAAGAAAAACTTCTCTTTAAACTTAACTGATAATAATATCTCTAAATCCTTGGGTGCATCTTTGAACTCTAAGAACTGTGGGGCATGCATTTGCTTCTTAAGAAATCTAATGTCCTTGTTGAAGGACATTCAAAGCTCTTCATTGGATGTTGGCTTGTTTTTGTTCTGTTCTCTGTCAAGTCAAGATGACCCTACACTGCTTCAGTAACGTTGAGATGCAGGCTCTGGGGAGGCCAATCCATGACTGATAGCGATCCATTGTGTGTTTTTCTATTCAGGCTAACACTATGCCAAGTTTTTGGCTAAAAGCTCTTTGGGAATTACTGTGTTGACAAAAAATGAGGGGAAAAGCAACCAATGTCCAAGGGCAACTTTGAAAGACCTTGACAGCCTGGCTCTTTGGAAGGAAAATATAAAGAAATGATGGGTGACTGAGGACTTTTGGATGTAGTTTTACATAGTACTGGACAAAAACTTGACAAGATATGATAATCATATTCTCAAAATACTAGCAAACCAAAAAATATGAAAGTAAATATGCATTAACTAGAAAATACATTTGAATTTGAATTTGTTTCTTGTAAACATTTGAATTTACACTTTATTTCCAGCTTAAGATATCCTGGGAATTACTCTCTTTGAATCCCCCCACCCAAGACTGCCCCCTCCGTTTACAAAAATTCTGCCTTCTCTCTCTTCTTCTCTGTCTTTGTCCACCACAGAAAGAAAACTGAAACCAGCCACAGACTGGAAAGCATTAGCCTGCTCCCCCCCCCAACACATCTGATTCAACACTCCTCACACAAATGAAAACAAGAAGTATGGATCTCACAGAAAAAGCAGAGAGTAGTTTTTGCCATGGGCACACAATGACACAAAAACAGTAGTGTGCACCGTTTAACGAATGTGTGAAGCCGACAAAGTTGGCAGCAAATTCTCGTCCGGAGCTTTGCTTATTTTGCAGTTTCCAGCCCAACAAAGAAGCAGTTGCTCATTTGTGAACACCAAGCAAAAAGACCACAGGAAGGGGGCAGACGTTTGTGTTAGTGTGTACAGTTTTGTATATTTTTATCTGAATTTGTCTTTACAACCATGCAAATGTGTGACTGTATGAATGTTAACTTCACTGCATGCTTCGATTTTCCTTCATTTGTAAAGGAGGTAAACAGCCCGCAGCTAAATGCAAACCATTCCTTCACTCTGGAAAGAGCTTCATATGTTTGGGGGCTGGAACAGTTACAGGGACATAAGTGGCAGCGGAGCGACAGACCCCAAAATGCTCATCAGAAAAACCCCTTATAACTAAATCGAATAGTCACGACTTTTATGTCACCAATTTGTATGAAACTGGTATAAAAATCTGGTTTAGGATAAACTTGTAATGTAAAAGTCTGAACAATGAAGCTAAATGGGCAAAACATCATATAGAGAAAAGGATTACCATTAATCATTACTAGAATCTAGTAATAAAACAGTCAATATACAGTCTTACATACCTCTGAGGTAATGCTTTGTTTCACATGAAGAATCTTTCTGAAGTAGTGACTATGTGTATGTTTCCCTCTGATTCTGGGCCTAATCAATGCCCTACAAACTACAACACAGAAACAATGCACAGTATTATCACCGTTTGGGTTTATCTTGTGTTTGGGTTAACAGATCATTACGCATATACAGACATGTGCAAACAGAGCTGTTGAATGCCTCAGAGGTTACAAAAGAGTTAACCTGACCCAGTGAGCGCTAACTGTAAGGTCTATCAAGTCACCTGTGCTATCTCTGTCTGTATCTTGCTTCTTCCCCGCCATGTTTACTAAGCAGTCTGTAGTGGGATCAAAGCGTCTGGCTGGCTCACAGTCCAGCTTCCGCTTTGCTACTTTTTTTTTCTCCTTCTGTTTTAATTTAAGGGGCTTTTTTGGTACCAGCCACAGTGAATAGCTTTGGATAGAAAACACTGCAGCACTGAGGGGAAAAACATAATGGCTGAGCTCTGACAATGCTCTTAATTTGCCTTGGTCATGGATGTTGGTCTCAGATACAAAGTTTTGCGTCATAAAGGATTCTTTTTCTTTTTACAGTTTTAAGCGACACAGTGAAAGAACAAAGGCGTTTTCGCTCTTTTTCACTTCTGACTGTAACCGGGCAAATTTGTGGGTTAGTGAAGTTTAGCTTTGCTTAAGTGCATTTCGCCTGGCAGACTGGGTGCTTTCTTAATATCTAGTTTAAGACACTTTATAAGTGCCACATCAGTTGCTGTAATGACTCCTGTTTATTCATGGTTTTCTTTAATAATCTTGCTTTTTAATTAAAAAAAAAGGCTGTTTCTCTCTGTTTTAGTTTTTTCTTTTTATCTTGCATCGGATAAATTAAAGGCTCTAGAGTTTAAGTAGCAATTGACTTTTCCTTTAAACACATTCTGATTATGTGGCATGCAGCTTCGGTAATATGACATATTCTGGGCAGAAAAACAATGTTTACAGCTGAAGCTTGTGGCAGTTCAGTTGATTGCTTTTGAATACTTTGAATATAGCGTAAACCAAGCATTCCCAAAGTCAAAATTCATATTTCTTCTACGGATTGTATACAAAAGATGGTTGCTGCCAACACTTGAAACCTTGAATTAAGCATTGTGGTCATGTTCTTTTTTTAAACTGAATGTGTTTGTGCTTGACAGGCTCAAAAGGTACTTCTCAATCACAAGTCGGACTCGCCCTAAAGAATACACCCGCTTCATTGTTGATTTGACTTTAAATAAGACCGTCATTTACAGAGTGCACATTAGAAAGATTTAAAAAATAGCAAAAAAAACAAAACCATAGACCATACAAAGGTCTATGGGGTTTGTTTCCTCACAGACTCTTGTAGAGTTGGGTTTCAGGGTTTTGTTTTTTTTGAAGGCCCTTGTACTTTGGCTTCAGTTTTCAGACCTCCAGATGTCCATCTTTTAGAAGTTACAATTTTTTCACAAAGAGACACTCTGTAACCTCTTATGGTAATAAAAGGTAGATGTACATAACATGGGTCTAGTGCCTTAAACCTGCATTCTAGCCACTAGGGGTTCTAAGAAAAGTCTATAGGACAACAGCACTTCTGGCTTGACCATTAAACACTTTAATGGCTCAGTCACTCATTTTGGTGAAATTTTGGTTATTCTAAGTTTCTGAAAGGTGGGTTATCCAGTGCATGCTCATTAGTTGACATTAGCCAATAAGCATGCAATGTCATAGTCAGAGCCACCTCTTGCTTGTCACATCTTATTTGAAATGGTGGCTCATGGTGGCGACTGCCAAAAACAGAGGCCTTGAGGCTTTGAAAAGCAATGAGGGTGGCAGAAATGTGGGAATATGACAAAGGAAAGAGGGAAAAGACACTGACAGTGCCAGACATACCCAGTGAAAGTGCTTGATTGTTTTCTTTGAGTTGTTGAAACATCTGTGACTGGTGAGAGGGAACGAAACCAAAGGCAAAAGGGGGAAAGAAAAGTCATAGAAACTATGAGAACTTTAACAGAAAATGTAACACCTTTTCTTCATGTGTGCTCAGATGTGTGTGTCGATGTTTATTTATCACGGATTGGCCTCCCCAGAGAGCTGTGGGACCATCTTGACGGAAAACGGTACAAAAGGCAGCCGACATCCAAACAAGAGCTTTGAATGTCCTTCCAAAAGTCTGGAGTCCTGAAGACTACTTGAAGACATTAGAAGAAAGTCTGCCTAAGAGAGGTTGTTCTGTGTTGAAGAATAAAGATGGTCGTGCCAAACTGACTTTCAAGCTTGTCCGAAATGAAAAAAATTCTGGTTTTGCCCCACTTACCGTCTTTTCATGTATGTTTGCACTGCTAGTTTCCATTTCCTAGCAAAATATAAAGATATGAACAATGGCTCAAGACTTTTGCACAGTACTGTATACCTGGTAAATCACATACATCGTTCAATGCTTGTGCGTTCTAGAGTGACAGCAGACACCAGATGCTGTGAGTCAGAAAGACATGGTGTAAGCCAGACATCAGCTGACTGAACATGTTGGCAAAACATGAAACCCGCAAGCTCTAGTGTCAGCAGACTACAAGAAACTCCTCACATGTTCTTCATCCTCTTCCAAAGAATACTTTTTACATTAGTCTGTGACTTCACCAAGCTACTGTAGATTAGTGGTGTGTTGAAGGGACAAAAAAGGTCAGCAAAGATGATGTTATACTAGTCAAAACCAATGCCATATATGGCTATTGGCTAAACCCACAACAACTACTATTAAGGCAACACACCCACACCGGTCAGGCCAGGTCATGTGCTTTGTGTTTTCTCGCTGCAGTGTTCATGAGTGTGCCAATTGTGGCAGTTATCACGGGGTTTCTGCAGAGTCAGGCTTGTGTTACAAGGCTGGGGAGCATTTAGAGCTGCCTCTACGGCCTTTGTGCTCACTTCTCCGCTCACTAAACTCAGACGCAATACAGATCACATTTTCCAGGTTTACTGGTTGTATTACCCTCATAAAATACTCAATGTGTGGGGTTAGTTATAAGGTGTAAAATGGCATAATCGTGCAATAAGAGCCAGAGTCGTCTGACGTTACCTAGGAGGTATTTAAGGGTAAAGTTAGGTCGTGGATAAGTTGTTGATGCCGTACTTGGTACATTTGCATTAGGCCAGCTGTAGCAGAGCACACCTCTGCTGGAAGTGCATTCAGGTGAATACATAGTCAAGGAATTCTTTGTTTCCTTAAACCATGAATATACAGTGTGGACACACTATGGAACCTACTTAAGTGGAATAATAAAATATTTGTACAACTCCAGCTTACAGGAAATTTGCTTTCATTTTTGCATCCTGAAAGCTCCTTTGTTCAAACTAATAATGAAGTCACAAGCTGATGCTGAGTCATTCATAATAAAACCAAACAGGATGAAAGAAAATTAAATAACGGTGATGGTTATTTCCAGAAAATGTATAAATAAGTCCTTAAGAGCAAAACCTAGCAACTTGTGCCTTCATACTCAGACGAGCCAACAGTAAATATATTTATTTGAAGATAAATAATCTTTTGATCATCGCATTCACCATGATCATATTTTACAAATGACTTTTTCTTTTTTAAGATGCCTTAAAAACACCTGAATTAAAAAACTAGCAAGACTGTTATTGATGCTAAAGATTAAGAATTTAGGTGAATACTCAGATACTAAGCAATATTAAAAATTGCTATCAGATTAGATAGTCATTTAAAACAGTATTGATAGCAACAGCGCCATATTCGCCATATGCCCCTTCCCTCACTAGCAGCTGAAATGACTGACATTCACAGCACTGAATAACAATTTATGAGGAATTGAAATATTACATTTCACAGTTATCATTAATCTTAATTTGGCTAGCACACATGCTACCATTAGCCATTTAGCTATTAGCAATTTCTCAACAGCCACATTAGCTGCTGTTATCACTGTGGCTAATAATAAAATTACAGTGTTAATGTTGGAGCTAGGCAGCAAACATGATCAGTCCTGCTCGTCTGAAATGTTAATAGACATGATTAGTTTAACAAGATAATGCAATTATATTCATCTTAAAAGTTTTATGTTTGTTTTAAAGCCCCAGATAGAAAAGAAAAGCCTACAACAACTAAATAGAAATAGTGGTAGCTCATATTACCAGCTCCATTTGATCAACAATGGAAATGTAGTCCCAAGTGATTAGAGGCACAGCACGATCTCAGAGAGCCTTAAAATACTGATGTCTTTTTTGCACTTTCTAAGAGAGTCTTATATATACCTTACAATTATGTTACTTTATTTTGTAAGACAACTTAAAAACAAAAAAAATAAAAATACTTCTAAGTTTCAGGTTTTCCCCCCTTGTATTTTCCTGGGTAACTGTACTGAGTTTGAAATTCTAGTGTCTTGATAACCCTAGTATGCATGTCAGGTTACACATGCTGAATAAAGGTGAATACCATACTTTGGTATATTTTGGGACATATGACCACCAGTCATACAGCTCTAGGATACGCTCTAAGGGGGAATGATGGGGCCCAGCAGCAACTATTGGCTGCCCAGCTGGACTGCAGCTCTATGCATGAGAGCCTAAATAAACATCAACCTCAGTCTCTTTGCTGACAGGACATGAATGTGTGTGGGGCAGCCAGAGGAGTTTGTGGCTACCAGCGGTCGCATGTGTTCCTCAAGTATCTATGTCCATGTGTATTTGTACGTATGTGCGCGTGAGTGTTCGTGTCCACATAACCAACTTGGAGAATTCAAACCCTCAAGTTTCTGAATTACATCTTTATCTTCCTCTCTTTCCCCCAGTTACATCTAAATCAGCCCCCGCTGAGCTATGTCTGGCAGCCACGGCCTCCACTGCCCATCCTTTGTCCGTTAAAAATACCATCGGTGCACTCCAGTGACCACACCTCCATATATCTCTGTATTTCCGCATCACACTAAAGTTCAAATACTACAAGAAAAAAGATTAAGAAACAAATGTTGAAAACATAATCACTGGTTTCTTTTATTCTGTGGCTGTTCATAAAGTTAGACTGCAAAATAATTGTACAAGTGAACTACAAAATCACTATGGAGTGTACATGTTTTTGGCACATGTAACTGGCGTGATAGACAGCACGGCGGCTTATTTTTGACTGTGAGGGGCACTATGAAACCACATATACTCGACTTTTATTACTCGACTTTTTATTCCACTGCTAAAGAGGAAACGATTTGTGTTTTTAGCACCATTTACATGTCTGTGCACCTTTGTATGAGCAACATTATGCAAAAAACTACCCATCTGAATTTCATAAAACTCGGTGAAGAGGTGGGGCATGAGCAAACAAAGACTTCTGAAATGACTTATTGTCTTTTAAAATCGCATGATAGGACACCAGGCTTGGTGCAGGATCCACGCTGAGTGAAGTATTTACAAAGTCTACATTAGAAAACAAATAGAAAATAATGTTTATCTGAGCATCTACATTTTGACCAGCTCTAAGAAAATGACACTAAGCCATGAACTGAGATAAACTTAGCTCATTAGCTCTACTTCATTGCTTCACTTCCATGTTTGGTCCAAAGGCCAGAGAAGTGGTGGAAGTTCTTTATATCAAGAACACATAAACTATATTAATGCACTCATTATACTTTCATTAGGATTTTTGAGGGATCCTATGTCCATTATGTGGTTTCAACCTCAGGGTTAGAACAGGGCATTTTCACAGAGCCCCCAGTGCAGGAAGACCAGACCAGCTAAATGCCATAATCGATCAATTTCCTACTCAGCAATTAGACCTGGTCCTCGAGCTTTCCATAACCTTTTATCCCCCGAAAGCCTGTGCTACATGGTTCAAAAGAGGCTGTGTGGCCTGATCGGCATGACCCATTATAACACACCTTTGAGATCTGAAGCTTTAATAACTCTCAGGCAAGGAGAATAACTGTGCACTGGGTAGGAACTGGGAGACCCTTGACACTTGAAAGAGAAAGATTCATCCAGATACGATCGGATTAGCATGGGGGATCCATAAATCATGTTTTTGCAATAATTCAAAGACAACACCGTGTTTGATGGTATAAAGACATGCACATACAGAAACAGGATGCCTTCAGGCTGTCTGGAAAAAGAGGGTTATTGGCAAGATGGAAGAATTATGTTGCAGAGCTGCAGGACAGGCATATTGAGCTCTTCTAACTACACATTGCCAAAATATTTCCACCTACTCTGTATTAAATATACATATAGATAACTGTTGAGTGAGGCAGTTTTTCATTCCAACATCAGACATCTTGACAAAGTAACTAATGAGTCATAAAGGAAGATTGTTCAAAGCAGTCGCAGCGGAACTTTGCTTTCTGCAGAAAGCAGACTCATTCATCAATCTTCAGGAGGAGAGAGGCAAATACTTTCAAGCTTAGCCTATGAATAATTTGGAATACAGGAAGCATTCTTACACATATATTTTAAACATCATCTCCTTAAAATATTCAAATGTTAAATGAACTGCACTCAGTTGGACTCCTGGAGAGAAAATAAAGCTTAGGGATTTCCTCCTAGGGGAGTAAATGATGCTTGACGTAGTGGCTGTGCAGAGTGTGTATGTGTGATCTACTGGTAGACTGATGGCAGGTTCCAGGCCATTTGCTGCTGTTTAATTCCTAAAGAGTAGATCACCCCTGGGGTTGTATGATGAAGAAGCTGGAGCTTGGACCCTGATGGAATTATAAATCAGAGGCAAGCTGTCAGAGGCGATAACGAAGGGTGGATGACTGTGTGTATCTGTGTGTGAGGGAGAGAGAGAGTAGACACGAGTACAGAGGTGTCATGACTTTTCTTTTTTTTTCTTTTTTATCTGAATTTTGACTGAAACTGAGAATTCTGACTTTTTCCCCTCAGACGTCTAACAATCTATTTCTGACTAATCTGTAGCTCCTAGGGTAGTGGTTGTAAATGGTGCTTGACAGTGGCGTGTGTGTGTGTGTGTGTGTGTGTGTGTGTGTGTGTGTGTGTGTGTGTGTGTGTGTGTGTGTGTGTGAGAGAGAGAGAGAGAGAGAGATCTACTGATAGACTGATGGCAGGTTCCAGGTCATTTGCTGCTGTGTTATTCAGAAGGCATTCCAGAGGGCACCCCTGGGGTTGTATAGAAATTCTGACTTTTTGTTTCTAAAAGCTGTGAAAAAATCCACATTTTCCAAAAAATGTCATAATTCTGGGATTTCTTTTTAAAGTCATGACCAAAAACATCTATTCCGTGACCCTAATCCTTGTCTTACTTTTAGAATGGTTCAAAAGCATGAAAATAGCAGTTTATAGTCCATTAATGGTTCTCAACACAGGGCATAGAGAATCACAAACCTGAATACTCAAAGTTAAACATCTAACACATTGTAGATTTTAAAACATAAGTGCAAAAAGTAAATTCTGAACTATAATAAACCTAAGATCAATAAAATATTTGCTAATAACAGGTATTTATTTGAAAAGGCATTAAAGGTGCGATTTCTTTCCGGTGATCATGTGCTCTCAGTCAGTTTGTAAGTCAGTGCCAGTTGGAACAAAGCACACCACCACACTCACACATGCACATAAATACCACCAATCATGAGCGGACAGACAGCCTTCATCCCCTACTCTGACAAAAATGGGCTCAGTTCTGCACACATTCAACCACCAACGAAAGAGGATCCCCCAAAATTATCACTCTGAGAGAGCCTGAAGAAACCAGTGACTTCATGCAGTTATACTGATTTACTCACGTTCAACCCTCTCAACTCCCACCGCAGCCCAGAAGACCTCCCTCTCCCGCTTCCCCATCCCCCTCTGTGTGTGTTAGCATCTTACATCCGTCCTCTATCTCATTTGTCTCTGAGGCCCTACAGACACTCACACATTTACCAGCCAAACTCAGCACCAGAGCTGTAAGGATAATACACTGTGCTATCAGTGACAGATAAGAGAGGTCAGACACAGATTCATTCCAAACGATTCCATAAACACAGTTGAACAGTCTCCGTATTCTTGTCTGCAATGACTAGCTCACAGTTGACGGTTCTTGGAGATTCAGCATGGAGGATCTCCAAAACCAGACTATAAACAAGCTGTAAACTCTCATGACAACATCAAGATACAGATTATCCCCTGAAGCAAGAAATGACAACTGTAGCAGAAAGGCAGCAGAAAATTACTTACACCACACACAAAAAAATCTCAAAATCTATAAAATTAATTCAGAATTCAGATTGAAATGCCAAGGCAAACAACAGAACGAATGTTACTTTGGGTGTTTGGGCAAATGGATTTTATGGATTTAAGAGATTCCCGGGCATGGTGCTGATTGATCCGTTCCTGTCTGTGTATGTATACTTTTGTGCATGTCTAAAGCATGTGGTTAATTAATTACAGTCTTGACATGTCCAGATTAGCTCTTGGGAGGGGAACTGATAAAGGAAGAAGATCATTAATCTCATCCTTCCGCACAGACATAAG
Organism: Pundamilia nyererei; assembly: GCF_000239375.1. Classification (NCBI taxonomy): domain Eukaryota; kingdom Metazoa; phylum Chordata; class Actinopteri; order Cichliformes; family Cichlidae; genus Pundamilia; species Pundamilia nyererei. The sequence goes on along the minus strand of NW_005187442.1, from coordinate 881,958 downwards.
GTCTAAACACAATATCCAGTGCTTAATGTAGTTTTCTTCACTAAAGATCTGAGGTGGAAAATACATGTAGAAGCATTTAAATCCTTGAATAATTTCCTCATTTCAGTAAAAAACTATTTCCGAAATTATTTTATTGTTTCAGTTTCCTTTCAAAGTAAAAATTATAAGCCTAACAAATTATCCCCCTGTTACCCATATTTATTCACCATAACCACGATCATCGCAGATGATAATCATATTTCTGCAACTACAGCAGAACCCCTTTTAGTGTCCCTCATCCTGAAACTGGGGTCCAACATGATGGGCAGGAGTGCAGCTGATAAATTAGCAAACATCACCCCCTGGTGGCAGGCAAAAACTAAACCATGAGTATTGGTTTCTTGGGGACTCACCACAGGTGTAGATGACGCTGAGGTACTTCCTGGTGCCAGCGTAACACGGATCTCCAAACTCTCTCGTGGAAGCTCGGATGAGACAGGTTTTCTTTCCCTGGCAGCGGTTGGTCAAAACCTGCAGAGCCACGGATGACTGGCACTCTGGAATAAAGACAGAGATGGGGAAACATATGTAATACTCTGTTGTAAAACCCACATCTCAGTAATGTCTATTCCACTGGATCATCAACTTTAGTCTACAGAAAAATTCCACTAGCATTGTAAAATGTGGATTTCTGTTAAAAATACAGGCAAACGCATTTTTAAAAAAATGAAGATTTCTGTTAACATATTTTCTATATAAATGGACTGAAAGTCCAAACTACTTCCCCAATAACTATTATCAATTTACATTTCTTGTGCTCTGTGTTCTTAGATGGCATGACACTTACAAAGACACAAATACACACACATCTCAGATCCCATGATGGAGTTTGTGTCCACATCAGACCCACATAGAGAACCTTCCGCAGGCCTTACATTGTCTAAAGGATATCTGATCCAATACATGTGGGTGTGTGAGTGTTTGTGTATGGAGACCAGTCAAAGTAATGGATACGCCTCTCATACATCATCGCTAAGCACCAGCCAACTCCTCTCCTCGTTTTTTGGCTTTGATTTCATTCCTTTATTCCATAATTGTAACACAGCTGCAGAAGATGACATGGCACTTCTAAGCCAATAATCTGCAAATGAGTTAAGCAGCAAAGGAAATATAAAAGTACTCAAAGGTGCAGTCCCAGTGGAATTCCCATTCTACATATCTCCACATGACTCCGGTGACACTAAGGATAAAGGTGTGAGAAGCACTAATCAACTCCTGTTGTGGTCCTGTGGGAATGTGGAGGGCCCTTGGTTCCACATGGATGCTTTCCTGGCCCCCCACGGGCCATCTAACCCCTAAAAACAACACAAGGAAATGAGCCTTTGAAAATGGACACTCGGCTGTCTTGGTGGCCCACGCAGAAGGAGAAGTGCAGAAAAAAGCTATCGAGGGCATGCTGGCTAAGACTTGGTTCAAGTGTCACCAAGCCTCAACAAATTATGGCCAAAGGTTAAATGTCATAGCCTGGAAGTGTTTGAGGGTAATCTAGCGGTCATGCATAATATCAAAATTGGGAATTCCTTGGATGGCCTGTAACCGTGCAGGCCTGTCTTATAATCAGGAGACTTATTTTACAGTTTATGTTATATAACTAAATTGCGGGGAAATCTGTTCCATAAATCTTGTGTGGTTACAGGTCACAGCATATGCAAAGCATTAAGCTTCTCAATGAAGTAAGCCTGAATCACTGTTGGTTCAACTGGACACAGATCAAACGGGTACACCCCCAGCTGGAGCTGACATAGTGGAATTCCCAACCAGGATGTAGTGAGGTGAAAGCCTGTGGGAACCAGTGAGAGTAACTGGATATGAAGGACCATAACTCAAAGGTGGAATAATTCCTGCTGTCACTTAAAACATGTGGAGTAATGTAAAAAAAAAAAAAAGTTCATTTGAATTCTGCCATCAGTCTTAAACTTAAGGGAAAAACTTGGTTTCTAATTTGTTTATAATTTTTTTTAAATTATGAAAATGGCAACTCAACTTTGTTTTGATTTAGTAAATTACTAATTTTCTTACCTTACCGTTAAATTTGCAGTGCCAGACTTTACATGTTGAGCTGCATCCTGAGGATAGGACAGAAGTAGGACTATGGTACAAGTCATTAAGTACATTTGACGTGTAGGTACATCTAAGTACAACCGCACAACAGATGAAAAAAGTTGCACGGTCACACGAGCCTTGATTTCTACTGCAGCATTCAGAATTTGCTTAATCTGTGCGTCAGAATTCACCCTGGCTCGTATCTAAGGTTCAGCCAGCTGGCAGGTGGCATAATGTGTGAGGGATATTTTCTTGGCACATTTTGGACACCCTAGTACTAGTTGAGCATCATTTCAATGCCACACCCTTCCTGAGTATTGTTGCTGACGATATCCATCCCTTTTATGACCGCACAGTAACCATCTTAATATGGCAGGTTCCAGCAGAATAACTCACCATGTCTCAAAGCTTAGATCATCTCAAACTGGTTTCTTGAACATGTACTCAGTTGGCCTCCTCAATCCCCACTTCTCAATCAAAAAGGGACGTGGTGAAATGAGAGATTTGCATCATAGAACAAATCTGCAGCAACTGTGTGATGCTATCATGTTAATATGGAACAGAATCTCAGAGGAATCTATGCCGAAATAACACAGGTCTGAAAGCAAAAGGGGGTTCAACCCAGTATTACCAAGGTGTACATAATAAAGTGGTTTAATGAGGAGGCGTTTAATGTGAAAGTTTATTATCCATATTAGCAGTTTATTATCTGTTTATGTAAGAAACTGGTAAGCAGTCTGTGTCTATGACAGAGATCAATGTTGTAACTATTGGCTTTTATTTCCTTTATTAATCACATTATATTTTTCTATAATATGTACATTTGTACTAGTTGATTTTATGATCACTGTTTATAGCAATATATAAATATATTACAGCCGTTACATAATTACATAAATTCCTTAGGGCTTAATAAAGTATTCTGATTCTGATTCAGTTCAATAACCTCCTGCTCTGACGAATGTGCCTCAATTTTCTCTGCCGCTCTTTTTTCCTGTCCGGAGGGCCTGACAAGCCAAGTCCACTGACAGACAGACCCCCATTAGCTGCACCTTAGATTCGCTGACTGGGTGATTAGCTGAGCACAGAGCTCACAGAAAATGGGGTGGGACTTAGAGGTTCAGGAGCTGATAGAGAGGATGGAGACACACATGTATTCTTTGTTCACCAGCTCAGCCACACACAGAATTTCTATGTAGTTTAAAAGAACACTCCCAAGGGCCTGACCTCCTCTGGCTCTCATTAGTGGTCTTAACACAGAGAGACAAGCATACAACAGTTCCCCTCTCTCTCACACACACACACACATACACACGGCATGAATAACCCCTGTTACCTCTAACCTTTACCCTCTCCAATTTTCCAAGCTTGGGCCACCACCCCTCTATCCTCCACACACCCAACAAGGACAGGACTATAGCTCAGAAGAGTAGGCCCATAGTCAAGAGAAGCAGCATATGAGGAAAGGGAGGAGCTTCCTGGATACACACACACATGCACACAGATTCACATGCATACACAAACAAACACACACTTACTCTCAATGATGACTAATTACAGCAGGAAACATAAACTGAGGTCACACACAGAAAAGCACCTACAAGTACTTTTCTTAAAAGGAATTACACAGTTCGAAAAGTTACTGAGCTGATTTCCTAATACAACGAAAGGGCGAGAAACCACCTAAAGCTGTGTGATGTGGCATTTCATGTCATTCAATTGTTTTAAAAGAAAAAAAGATAATAATTTATCCAGTAGAAAGCCACATCTTGAGTTCCACTCATCACAGAGCACATGTATTAAGCCTGATGTCCTGTAAGGTTAGTGCATTTTCACTGTCATACATTCTGAGGTTGGTGTACAACAAGTGTGTGTTTTCAAATAAACACAACACACCTCAGAGCACATACATATCCAAACACACAAATGAACACACACGTGCAAAGAGTACAGCAACCTTTCCTAGTAAATTGTCACTACAACCACCATAACAGTCCAAGTTTTCCACCCACGCACACCTTTCCTGGAATTTCAAGACAATAGATGGAAAACACTCGACTCCTCTTTCGTTCTGACTCATTGGCAATACGTATCATTTAATAGGGAGGTTTAACTCATTGTTGTGGGATTTAAACTCTTTGTGTAATAGAAGAGCGACTTTCAGATATGGTGATAAGGTGAAAGGATCTGCACACGCCAAATGCTTTCAGTAGATGTAAATGATACATTGACGGACAACCTTTTACCCAAGGTAACACCACACGCATTTACCCCAAAATGTTCTTTCACTTCTCTGGAAACATATTTTACAGCCAGACATAAACAATACTTTTCAAAAGTCTTGAGCCACCCCTCATATCGTCGCTTTTTGCTTGCAAGGAGCAGGAACTTGAGTTTTTTTTTTAAGTCATCTTTAGCTATAGTAGTTTTTCTTTAAACATTGCCTGCTTTTTCACTCATTTTAATTCCAGTCCTCGTCCCTGACCATTTTCAGATGACTCTTTTGTTGGTTAAGCCAATTAACACCAACCTTTGAATCATTCATGCATAAAAAAGGCACCTAATTCAAGGGATGAACCAGCGTTGTGTCTACACTTAACAAACAACTTCAAATGTATCTTTAGGCACTTTGTTACAAGCAGCCTGTCACAAAAACACAAAGTTTGTGTCCATTACTTTAGCTGAATCTGCGATCAGAAGACTATTTAAAGAAATTATAAGAAATTCTGCCTAAAGGAGTTCGGGCTCTGTTTAAGAATAAAGGTGGTCATATTGAATACAAACTCTATTTTTGCCACATATGCTGTACTCCTATGCATGTTTCCAGAAATAACTCCAATTGTTTGTTATATTCTTAGTAAAATACAAAGGGCTTGATGACTTTTGCACAGTACTGTACAGAGGATTTTCCTTGTGTGGGTTTGTAAGGCGATAGCAAGTTATGTCACAATCATTCCAGCAAATCAGAGAATTTGGTATGTGTGCTATGTGTGTTATCACCTTAACCCTGCATGAGCTTGTTATCATAGAAAACATGCAGCCTGAGAAATTCATGATAGCCAGTATACAAATGTCATTGATGATATTTTTGCAAACTTTAGGAAAAACAGTCAACCAGTAACAATTTGTTGACAGAAATCTGTCAACTCAGGTCTTTCAGGACTGATTTAAATAGACAGACCTGCACATTTAACATAAATCTATATCTATATCAGCAAAGTCCAAAACAGCATAAACATGCTACTTATCTGCTCTGCATCTATTAGTGTCTGCAATAAATATAGGCAGAGTTACAGTGAAGTATCTCACACCCTAAAAATGGAACAAGCAGTCCAAAATGGAAGTATTAAAGTGTGCAGCTGTGCACAATAATCTAGTATCCAACCTGCAAATAGACTAAAGTCTGAACCATCGTTTTCAAAGCACACACTCAAAAGGGAAAGCACAGTGGCCTTCCTTTTATTTTAGAAAAAAAACCACACTCTAAGATCCTGCATGCCAAGCATGGGGGGCTATTTAGATGTCAAGAGGTATGTATCATGGTAATGGGGCAGATGAGAGAGGAGGGCTGAAGCAGGCCCCTTTACTTTGAGGATTCTTCATCGCCGCCAAAAGCCGTCCAACTCCGCCACTCCCACCCAGAAGACAAGATCAAAGAATCCTTGTGTTGTGAGTACATGTCTATGTACATACTTGTTTTTTCCTGGTATACTTTTCCAGGTCTTTTGCATTCAAAAGGAAAGCAGACAGTGGTTTTCCATGGCATAAATTCCTTGCGGCAAATCTAATTAAGTTAAATAAGTTGACTAGAAAATTACCTCCAGAAGACATTTGTTTGTTAGACAACAGCTAGCACAAGTTATCACAAAAAATTTCTGTCTATTTGGCAGGTGGCTGGTGTTAAATTGTCTCAATTTGTGCATCTAACAGTGTACAAGCAAAGCACTATAATACTCCTTAACATTACACTATGCACAGCATACCTGGGCCGTGCAGTCAGCTGTGTGAGTTCAGCGGTTGATCCCACACCTCAGGCTGCAACTTTGCCAGGAAGGTTTGAGAGATTACCATAACCTATTCCGTTTAGCACATTTGAACCCGCATTTAAGGAAACTTAAATTCAAAACAGACACAAAACCAACTTGCGTTTACAGCGACTGCCAACCTCAAGATTAATTCAGACATGCAGAACCACAAATACACACATGCAGCTGAGGCTCCACGCTGCTTCGGGAGGGTAAAAAAAGAAGGGGGAAAGCATTTAGAAATAATTAACAGTGTTTGTCTAAGCTGTCACTTAAGACACCCTCACTTCCTGCTCCAGGTGACATGAGAGCCACATTAAAGATAGAGATGACAGGGGAAATCCCACTACAGCACCACCAGACTGTCTGGAACAGACAGTGGGTGAGTGCAGTGTTTACATGCACACACATGTGTGTATGTGATGGAGAGAGGAAAACTCATTCTATAAAGTGGGCGAACAGCCGTTTGTGTGTATCTGAGTCTCCAGTCGACATAAACACACTAATGGTGAATATGTGATTTTTCAGTAAACACCACGTCTCCCCTGCTTCAATTAGATTTTTGATCAATACTCAGAGCTACAGTATTTAACCCCAGAGTCTGAAACCATATCTCAAACCAGCCCTGTCTCACCTGCTACACTTACTTGCCACATGTCTGGTCCAATGCTTCCTCCCTGTACAGAGGAAAAGACTACCTGACAAAAGGGTCAAGGCCACCACAACAGCACCTGTGGTTAAACTAATACTAATACTTGCCACGGATCCAAGTTTAAAGTCATTAACATTCCTCTAAACAAGGCCAGGGGTACATTTGGTTATCCCATGCACTCACACATGCACATAACAAACATGCATACTTGGAGGGAACTCAATATGTTCCTTTTCAACAGTCCAAACTCAGTGCTTTTGATGACAGGGACATCTGATCTACATTCCTCCTCATTCCCCTGGCAATGTGTGTACGTTAGTGTGTGTCTACCTGATGCTCAGTGGTGGTTTTCTTTATCTCAAAATGCTCCGAGAACAAGATGATGAAATGACAAAAGGTAAATTGCTTCTAAAAGTGAAATTATCAACCAGTGATTGTGGAAGAAGTGCAAAGAGGTTTGAATAGATGACATCAGGGATGGGTGTGACAGACCAGTGTTTGCTCTAGAGCCTCTCAGTCAAAGAAAGTGGAGGAAATGAAGGAATAAAGGTTTCCAAACCACAACAGCATCTCAAGGCAATATCGCCCACGTCACAGACATTTCATGAAGGGGGGATTCAGCAGGTGTTTTGAACCTGACTGTATTTGTAGTTCTCTTTGTGGTTCACTGGAGTTCGAGTCCAGGCGTGTAACGCTCATTATTAAAACCTTTTCATTTTTCACATCTGCTCAGTGTAATGACACCTGAATGTTTAGATTATGTCTTCGCTGCAAGGCATTTTTGTCTTTTAGCAAAAAAACGGCGACCTGAAGTTGCACTCTTCCCATTCATTAATATGTATAAGAGCATTAGCACGACAAGGAGACTCTTTTTAACTTCATGCAAACACATGTAGGCCTGATTTGCATGCCAAGCTAGTGTCTTGTTTTATGACTCCTTACTTATTACTCCTCCCCTGACCTCGGACTGACCCCTAAATTGATTATATGAGGAATGATACAAATGTGCAAAAAGTGCCACCTTTCATGAAAATACATGACACAATCACACGATCGAGGCACCTTCGTAAAAAAGGAAGTCATTGAATGATCACGAACTATAAAAAAAAACTGCCAAAAAATACAGCTTTCAAGAGCGAAGTAGATTTTTAAACACTGCATACTTGAAGTGACAGAAAAGGAAAACAAGAAGGTTTCTCACCCACTGATGGAGACCTCCTGTGGAGAAGGGGACACTCGAGGGTGCCCTGCAGAGTTCGGCCGAACATGGCGGAGTAGACGGCGATCTGCATTCCCTGTTTGCAGCTTAGCCTCATCTTATCTTCCTCACAGACCACCTTACTCTTATACTCATCTGTGGATACAGAGAGAGAAAGAAGAAAGCTTGTCAACCAAAAAAAAATTATTTACTAATATTTGATATAAGTTTTCATTTCCTGGATATTTGCTGATTAGATACAAATTAGAACCACTAAATTAGAACCTCTGCTTAGCAGTTTATCATATTCGCAGAGCACAGACTCCATTTTTCATTCAGAGTAATGGGCATGAGACAGAGGGAGGACAGATTGGTGGACATGTAGAGCCATGCAGAGGCATTCCTCTGACACATCCACCCAAAGTGACCTGTGACAGCAAGAAGTAGCTCCACTGGCCTGCAACTAAAAACACAACAGCAGAGTGTTTCTATATCCATGTGGGAAGTGGAACAGGAATGCAGAAAAGAAAAGTGAGAGAGAAAGCAAAGAAAATGTTCAGGACCAGTTTGTTATACTTCTTTGTGATGGACTCACTCTTGTTCTGTCTCAGACCCTCCCTGTTCTCCTTCACTAACACCATCCTCTAGCCACCTCTCTTTTCAGAGGCAGTGACACCTGCCCGTTGCACCTCACTAACACCCCATGCAGCCTTTCTCTCTTCCCCCCCGAGAAGTCATTGGTTAAGTGACAGTGAACAAAGAGCTGCTGATTGGTCCTGGGGTCCAGTGGAGAAAGGAACAAGTAGGAAAGGCAGGGGGATCAGTGGATTAATGCTGAGTTGTGGGCACTCTTGTGTGAACTTTTGCACAGCTCAGTGCGGCTCGGCTCAGCACAGGACTGAGCGACGAATGAATACTAGAATCAGGGTGGGATTACTGCACTGCTGTGGCTCCCCTCCGGAGTGATACTCTTAACTTCCTGGATCACAAGGGGAACGATGGACAAGGATAAACAGCGAGGCACGCAAAAAGCGGGGGTTTTTTTCAGATAAAAGAAGCAGCACAGAGGGAAGTCACACGGATACTGATGCCTAAATTAATGCAGACTTTATAGAAAAATTATAGAAAAAGTTTTCCCTACAAAAAGTAGTTAAATGAGAAATACATTTAAATACTCTTGCCAGGTCTGACCCCCTTATGCTCAAGAGTATTGTTTGGGATTTCCATCTGAAACAAAAAGCTTAAATTTAGTCAGTAGCAAATGCAAAAGTGTGAGGCTAGAGTGAAACAGCTTCAATATATGAATGAGATATACTTAAGAAAATTTTGATCAGCATTAAAGCTATGTGTCTACCTGCTGCAAAGTATATAAACGGGATAAGCAAAGTCACAGCATGTTTTTCCAGTTGAAGACCAAACGTTACTATTAACAGGCTGCCATATAACGGTCAAGCTGCTGAAACAGCAAAATGCTCCTTACTGCATGCTACCATGAATGTCATCCAAGCCAAGCCATACCAACTTTATTTATAACACACTTTAAAAACAGCAACCACTGACCAAAGTGCCGAACATACGAATAGAAATACATGCTAATAAAAATAACAGAAAATAAGAGAGTTAAATTCAATCAGAAATGACAGATTAAGATGAAAGATGGCCTCTATAGTTATAACATATTATAGAAGGTCTCCAGTCACAGCTGGAGAGGTGTTAGCTAGCTAGCTCCTTCCATCTGAGGTTTTTTATAACAGATACAGATTAGACAGCCACGATCACAACAGATATAGTCTCTTCATCCAGTGAGTATGAGGCTATAACATATGGCTGTCAGTGTCCAGTACTGATTGATGCAGATTCAGTATTGCCTGTGCAGCCAGCCTTATTCCTCAATTGTTGCCAATATACTTGATTTCAAATATATAGCATGTCCACTAATTGACATAGTGCTTTATCATGACAAACAATGGCACTTTGGCTTTTGGGTTAGCTACACATACCACATCCTGATGCTAGATAAAGTAAAGAGTCAGTAAAGAGTCCAGCTGTGTTGGAAAAACCTATTATGAGCATCTACTCTACGGGCATGTACCTCACAGAATGATGAAAAAGCATAATCATCACCTGTTATATATTAAAAAGTATAGCTCAGCCCCAATTTCTATTTCAAATTCAGATATTTATAAGTGGCTACAGGGGAGAGCCTTGGTACACAATTTTAAAGGTTGATTTGGGATTTCCTTTGATTGTTAGTGTACTAGTTTGGTTTTGACCTGACACCACCCTTGTGTATTGTGTATTGGCGTTGTGAGGGGGGGAAACAAAGAAAGAATGGTTCAAGCACAGGGAGGGACAGAGATTTTTGTCGCTGTCACAACGCGGGGCGACGAGGGACTTACTCGGTCTGCATTTGTACCAGACAATTAGGTATTTACTGCTCCCAGGACACTGGTCCGTCCCAAACACGCGGCTGTTGACAAGGACTTGACAGCTCCTTCTGTCTTGGCACTCGTCCTGCATTTTCTGAAGCAAAGTGACACAAAACGGGAGAAGAACAAAGGCACGTTTAGAGGGAAAACAACAAGCCAATGATAGTGAGACCAGCAGCAAAAAAACCCTAAAACCACTTCAAACAGGTTGCTTATAGCTATTAGGGTATATGGCATCAGTTCACCCACTTTGTTTTCTCATGTTTTAGCCTGCTATAAGCCCAGTGACCAATCCAACACACAGGAATAGCTGAAAGGTTTCAGTTCAGAGCCTCCCTTAAATTAAATATTAAAAGAGTTGCATTAGTTATGAAAAAGCACGGAAAGAGACATGAATTACCACTGAAATAGTGCCGGGGTAAGATAACAAACGTAATTTGTGGACTTCCACCTAAAAACACACTAAATAGACAAGAAGGTCCTCACTGTGGTGCCAATTAAGACTAATACGTCTGGAAATATACTTTTTGTTGTCAGCAGATCTAACAAGAAAACCAAATCAAATAATGAAACAATAAGCACTGAATGAGAAGTCTTATTCTTCTGTGTACGTCCACTGTATTACATAAACAAAAAAACACAGTAAACCACTGAATTGAATTAGCTGTTACATTAATAACATGCACATGGCTGGGTACTGATCCATGCTTGCAAACAGGCAGTAAATGCAATATTTGATCCTGTTTGTTACAAAGTATATTTAAGTTTGTGTTTTTTTAAAGAGCGATATCTTTAGGAGAAACGACCACATGTGTTCGTGCTGAAGAATTAATTATGTTGCAAAGTGATGGCCATTGTTGGTCTCTTTTATCAGACTGCTTCAGCTCCGTTTAATCCACATAGCAACAAATTAAAGTCTTTTCGCAGCTTTTCAAATAGGAAATAAATAAGATCACGCTCATTTTTGAGAGGATCTCCCCGCCACACACCAAAATTCCCCTTTTGAGCATGAATCTGGTGACAATAAGTAACCTTAGAAGGCTCAGTGAAGGTGTTCATCTTCCCAGACAAGTTTCAGTGCCAACTGTGTTGACAGTCTACATATCACAGATTAAGCACACAGCAAAGGCTGAATTTTCACATCCATCAGACTACATGCTGAAAATCTAAAAAAAAAAGATATTATTGAATGCTATTGCCAAAATTTCACTGTGAGAAAGTTATGTTATGTTAATTAAACAATTATGAACTCAGTTACTGGCAGACAGAAATGAATTGATTAATCTGCCTTTTTACAGCAAAAATTCTAAATATTTGCTACTTGCAAAATCTCTATGGTGTAAAGTTTGATTGCACAAAAAGTAATGAATCAGTATAAATGGGATTTGAAAATAATTAGGTTAAAAGATAAGGACAAATGTCACTTGGTCAACCTGAGGCATCACTAAACAAGCATTAGTAGATGGAGGCATTCTTTCTGTAAGGCCAGCAAACCAAAGGTCACGAACAGGTGGTGCTCATGTGGGTGGCACGGCAGTCATTCTCTCACTTCGACACAATGCAGCCTCTGTGTCTGTGCATTCATGGCAGCCCTGTCTATTATGGAAACGGAGGGTGTTTGATGCTAAAAGGCAGGGGAGCCTAAGAATAAACCGAACAACTGAATGAATGCCGAACAGGATGTGTTTGTGTGTGTTTGTGTTGGTGCTGCAAAGCGGGTCTTCTTGTCCAGCCGCATCCCAATTTAGGAGAGGATGCTAAAGCAAAGACCCCATGAAATCGCTTTGTGTCACAGGAACATACAAGCCTGCTTCCTCTTTAGAGAGTGTAATTTGCCGGAAAACGTTCCCACAAAGCATTACATAATCGTTGGTTCTCCAGAGTTTAACCCTTGGCTAATTTGAACCTTTTACAGAACACTTTCTCTCAACCCAAAAAAGAAAGGCAGTGCATTAAGAAGTGACTTACAGAAGGCGGGATGCCAAATGTGGGAGGAGATTCTTTATTCTTAGGAAAAGTCTGGTAAATACCAACTCAATACAGTTGTGAATAATGATGATGTAATAGCGCAAAAGGAATGAGCCTGGCTATTTACCTGTAGTGCAGTGGACACAGAGCAATATCGATCATCCTCCCGAGCTTTATAGGAGCTTAGGAGGGCCTGGTAGGTCTGAGGGCACTGCTGGGGATCAGAAGCACCTCTTCTTCCATAGAAAGCTGACTGGATGGTGATGGTGGCACGCGAAGGGCAGCGCACCGTCAGGAAGTCTCCGTCACAAGCCCTCGCTGTGTAGTTCCTCAACACTTTGGACAGATAGCCTGTGAGAAAGCAAGAAAGCAGAACCGCAGACATTCATTTATTGCACATTAAACAGTACCATCTGTTGATAATTAATTTCTTGATACTTAACAATTTTAAGCATTCTCGAGTTGTATAATTTTATGATGCACTACTTAATCTCTTATTCCATCCCATTTCCATATGCAGAGAGTTGTAACCATGCTAGCCTAGCCTTCATTTAAAGAACTACATCACTGCTTCCAGCTCAAAGATGCCTTTAAAGCCTTGACTAGTGCAGCAAAAAAGAAAGTAAAGATTTATCTTATTCAGCTGTAAGTTTTAGCCCTTTTGTTATCGCTACAGAACAAACTGCTGTGTTTTATATTATAAAAACATGTGCAAAGTATGATTTTTAAAACATGAAACTATTATTCTTTTATAGAAAGATTTTGCACCGGAATTGAACTGAATTAATATTGATCCAAGAACAATTCTGAAACAAAGTCTTTCTGGAATGACCTGTCGTCTCTTATTCGTAAACCTTTAATGTCCAACTCCACATGTTCGATATCTATTAGCATCTCATTTGTTTGCTGGAAACCATGTTTTCTTGCACTATGCAAGGCAGTTCATGTGAATAGACATGTTATATAACCATTTCATGAAAAAAGGAACTCAGATGCTGCTTCAAATTAAAGAAAAGGTTTCTTTCTTCCATTAAGAGTCTTTGAGAGCTGCCACTCGGCTGTCAGTCACTCCAGAGGACTCCTCACAAAGCCACCATTAACATTCCAGTCTGTGAGAAGGAAACAGATAAAGAAGAGAGCTGATCCCTTGGCCGCTGCCATATAATGTCTTTCTCGACCGTCTGGCTCATTTATGAGCTGGCTGCCAAAGAACACTTTGCTTCTTCCATTTGAAAAACTGGCTGGAATTGTAAAATCCAAAATTTAAGGACTGAGTTAATCTCTTTTCTCTGAAGTTATAAAGGTCTGCCATATCTAAAAGGAAACGCAGCCACTTTTTGTTAATCCAGGTGGTAAAATATGTTAAAGAGCTACTTTTCAACAAAAGAAAACACATTCCAACGTAAGCTCAGCCTTCTTTCTGCAGTTAATGCTCTGCAAACATGTTTACAGAGGAGTAAAGTCACACATGTTCACACACAAAGTGGACGCACTCTCATTCAATTACCTTTATTTGGTTAGGGTTTGGTAGAAAAGAGGATATAACACCAAGACAGCGTTCATTAACACACACATTAGCAGATGTGGACTTGCAGAACATACACACAAAACACACACATTGTGCCCTTATCACCATGGCCACAGTTAAAGAGGCAGAGGGGAAACAGGAGACCGTCTTGGGTGTAGAAAGGTCAGCCTCGCTCTAAATAGAGATGGTTATTAAACCACCATTTCTCACAGTAACCGGTTTCCACCTGTGGCTGTGATGTGATAAAGGAGAAAAGGTAGATGTGCCATATTACTGCGATGGTATAGATCACTTTTAAATTTACTACTGTAACAGCTGTATATATTACCTGCATGCATTTGGGTGATTCTATCTTTGTGAGATACTAAGTTGTTGGTCTGTGGTTAAAAGAAAAAAACACAAAACATCCTGAATAATGAGCACGTAAGCATTTGGATTTGCATGTGGGGGACTTTTTGCCTAAATTTACAATTCAGAGGCTCTCTAAGACATTGCTGAAGTGCTAGGTTATGTATGGTTAGCCAGAGTATAGGTGGAATGATCAACTCAGCTGTTAAAATAACTAAAAGAACTGAACTGATCTGAGTTTTCAGAGTTTAGGTTAATAAGCTGTTGACATTTGGGACTTAAGAAAGATAATGGGCAAAAACAGAACAAAAATAGACCCAGCTTGTTTTACATATATATAAAAAGCATTAATGGTATAGATAACTGAGGAAAAAGTTTATAATTGATATCGCTGAAATACAGCAACTAGCTAAACTCATGAATAAGATATTAAAAGACCATGCGTTTGAATAAAAAGCTGGAAATGTTTCTAAATATATGGGACAATGAAGGTAAAAAAAAATAGTTCTTGGTATGATAAGCATGATTTAATATGAAAGTATGGATAATCTAGTTAAGTTGTCATTGAAGACCACAAACAAAACTGTTACCTAACCATGATGGTTAAATAGTTAATAAATTATTAAAAATACCTATAGCATGGCTAACAGTTTAAAATGCTTATCTGGATTATAAACTGTCATTATTTTCACAAAGAGTATAACAGACTGTTGGCAAACAGTATAAATTAACAATTGATGAAAACAAGGAAAAGGAATTACATTGTTTTCTAATACAAACAAAATTGTTAGCTAACCATAATGGATTAATATGTGAAATTAGTCACAAATTGTCATGTAATTACAAGTAGACAAATAGTACAAATGGTAAGGTAATAGGTAGAATAATTGAAATGTTTAATAGCTGAGAAATGGTGAGATATAGTGGTCTGATACAGGATGATACCGGAACTAGAATTCAGGCTGTATTTTTTTAAAGGGCGTTTAATGCTTTTAGTCTGAAAACTATCTGCATTCACGTGTAAACCCCCCACAAACAAAGCCTACAAACAGTAACCGCACGGTCTGATGTCAGTACAGGAGATAGGCACACACCTGTGACTACAAAATCTTTGTTTTCTTTGCCCACACACAGATGCAGAAACAGAGTTTATGAAATCTTCACAGTGCAAGGAGTTTTTCAGTGACCCAAACAGCTAAAAAACACACACAGAAAAAGCTGATAGCAGCTGCAGCTGTCAGATAAATTAGAATTAGGTGTGTTTTATAAATTACACTTTTCACATCATTATTGCCCTTGATTCTTTTAATTCTTTGGTCTTAGCTCTAATCTCCTGCTTCCACACACACACAACCACACAGGTCTGCTTTGCATGCCACATTCCACACAGGGTGAGAGGGAACTTGGCATTCCCCAAGCAGTTGGACCACACACACATAAATACACACACACACACACACATGCATGCAAAACGTCAACACAAACAACGTGGTAGGAACAAGCCCTGCTGTTTGGATCCTGAAACCAGGGTGTGGGTGATGGTGTAACAGTATCACATTATTAGGAACTGGTTCTTGGCAAAGTGCCGTGACAGACCACGATTTTGCGCGGCCCTCCAGCTACCTAGGCCTTGGCTGGGGTTGTGTAGCCATGGAAACATCCGAGGTTACGAAAGGGGTAAATGAGAGGGGACTGAGGATAGATAAGTGAATTTGAACGGACCACTCGCAGGAGGAGTTTCTTGAGAGAGCAATCCTTGAGCAACAGTCTGAGCACCGCAAACACATCGATACGCCTTCCTCCACCCGACAAAAGGAGGACTGTGAGTAAAAGGCAAACAGATTATCTCACACAAAACCCTCAGGTGCCTTCTAAAGAATCCATTTTTTCTCCACCACTACACCCTCCCTCCACTCTGCCTCGCTCTCTTCTTCAAGATCGTCATCATTGTTTCCATTACCTGTTGACTGAAGCCTCATTTTAAGGACAACAAATCAGACGGCGTTAAGGCACCTGTGTGAACTGCCCAGCCAATGACAGGTGTCCCTCAAAGGCACAAGGCTCGACAATGCTGCAGGAACACCCAGGCGTCTTTCCTCCTCCCTTTTCCTCTGTGTTCTTTTTCATGTGGGAAGGGGCAGACTTCCTATTTAACTAGCTCTCTGCCCTTTTTCTTGACAAAAGCGCTGCGCTATTATGCCTACTGGTTTGTTTATTCTCTCATTAAAAGACAGGAGGCTGTGGCTCTGATGCTTCACGTGTAAAAACAGCTCAACTCTTGTCATGAACTGAATTGAAAGGCTAATTTAACGCCTGCACAAGTACACACGGGGATTTGTTAACAGCACCTGTCTTTTTATTGTCCTACACGAATAGGATTTTGTCACATTATGCAATTTATCCCGGTAGCAGGAAATAATGTCCACTGTCACAGCCAGTCATGAAGCATAAAAACAGAGGCTCTTGCGATTATTAGCCCCCTATATCTGGTCATGTGATGACCCTTAAGTCTGACCCAGGGTTGGAGCAGGTCACGTATGATGGAGATTAGTGGTGGTCTGCTGTGTTGTGTCAACATCACATAACAAAAACCCCAGCTGGCATAGTGGTTCTCTCGAGGGATCGGTACTAGTACGCAAACTAGTGCATATCAAATACCTTTGCTAATTTACACCTGGGTGTGGGTAAACAAGCTTAAAAGATTGCCTTCATGTCTTGTACAAACTGATGAAAAGCTTATATAAAGTGCTCTCACACAAGCTGGAGCCTCAGCTGAAATCTTACCTGTCTCACCTTTCAGGTCAGCCTCAGAGGAAGCTAACTAATTCACTTTTGGTACACTAAGCTGGGGTGTTCAGTGTCTGCTAAGAATGAGCACGACAGGTACTTCTGACATGAACTGAGGGGAAGGTGGAGGTGAATAAAAGAGAGGGGGAGCGGTTCGACTACAAAGTCTGTCAGTTACTAATGCTCAGGGCTTTCCCCTGTTTTTGAAAGACGCCGCTTTTTCCTATTGGCCAGGCCTGAAGAAAGACAGAAGTATTGCAAATACTACCAACGTGTTATAATACCATTAATGCTGCTTCTTTTTTAGCTGCTTACTCCTTTAAGTCAGTGTTATGGTGCTTGTGCAGTAATGTAAATCCTCTTGTACTGGGCGAGTATGTATAACATTGCAGAAAATTGTGAGATTACAGCTTAGCCTAATGCCACAAAAGTGATTGCTTAAACTGTACTTTAGAGATAATTGACAGGCTGTAACTATAAGCTAAAAGTGCAAGAACATTCACATATGATAAAGTATATTTGTAACAAGACCTCAAAAAAACATTCCACAGAAACTAAATAATAAAGACATTCCCGAGCGCTACAGCATGAAAGGCTGTATTGCGTTTCATCTTGGTGCATTAGGCATTTATTTGCCGCTTCATAAATTTATTGGTGTTATTTTAAGCAAATTATAGCTATCAAACCATCAAATGTTCAAAGATGGAGGGCTGCAGGCTCGCTTGCTGGAAAAGGAATTCCCTTTAAGTGGTAATTTCGGGGAAGAGATGAGGTTTGCCTCAAAGACACGGGCCACACTCCAGCACTGCTCTGGAGAAGTCTGGTACTTGAAAAGAGGAAGAAGAGAATGAAGAGGGGGGGAAGCAAAGAATAAGATGAATGCTGGAGAAGGAGCTTAATAATTTAATGCTTTATGGTGGTTTAAATAAACAAGAACAGAAAAACAATGACCGTTTTTTTTTTTTTGCTGAGGAAGAAAGCTGTATGGAGAGAGGAAGACAGAGCTTCTAAAAGCCACCACTCACAGGATGTGGCAGCAGAGGTCCAAAGGCCAATGCTGGTGGCTTTAGGCCCTGTAGTAATTACATTTCCTAAACGACAGATGAGATGCAAAGGCCCGGAGCAGAGCATGACTTTGAAATACCGCTCCTCTTGAAAATAGTTGGGAAACAGAATGTCTTTTTGACTGCTAAGCCTAGAAATGATCAAATATTGACACCTTTTCATTGGTTGTTGGAAGCTGTGTTTTTCTTTAAAGTCATATTCAAAAATGTTGGAATGAGCTCATATCTGTGTTGCATCACCTCTTCTTTTAACAACACGCCATAAGAAGGAGACAAACTGCTGTTTTAAAAGTGAAATGTTTGATATGAAGTTTCAGCTGCTGAACTATTTCTTTTGTCCTACTTTTCATTTCATGATGCAGTAAATGTCTTGCGGACTTGTGACAAGTCCGGACTGCAGGAAAACCAGTATGTATGTGCATAAAGTGTCTTGCCTTATGAGTCTCTAAATGCACTACTTGGCATTCAAAGATGTGCAAATTTCTCATCAAATCCATCACAGAGTCTGCTTTTAAACTGTGCATTGACAACAACCCAGATAGTCCCGCTCTTCCTGCTACTTGAATTATGACCATGCAACATGCGACAATTTGCAAAACGAGCACAGGACAGTTACAATTTCTACTTGGATTACAAAGATTTCTCCAGATTCTTGCTTTAACTGTGTTATGAGCAACTAAAGACAAACCCTCCAAATTCTTGACTTATGTTGTTTTACTTCAAGTCTTTCGCAAATCGATGGTCATTCTCAAGAAAGTCCTACTATCTCCAGTCTTGTAATTGTATTCTATTGAAAATGTATCTGATTTATAGTAAGATTCTCTGCCAGGTTTGTTTACATTGCTTAACTCTTTCTCCCATAAAGACGAGAGTTATTGACCACCCCTGTACCCTTAATGACGAGTCTTGTCACCTCAGTGTATATCGTTAAAGACGTGGTTTAATGACCATTGGAAGAGGTTTTTTTAGGTTTTTTCAATGGTAGACGGTAGATAGACAGAGCCCACCTTCACTAACTGCTGATGCACACCCAGTCGCTTTGTTCTACAAGCACACCTATATTATGACATATACCCCTCAGTTCAGAAAAGCCCTTCAAGGATTACTCGTAGTAGAGTTTCAAAGGCTAAAATATTTAACTTATCTCAACATTTTTTAAATATCAAAGTAAAAAAATTAAAAATGTATACGCACAACAACATTGCATTCTTTAGTTCATATTTTAATTCTTTTTAAGCAGAGTCGTAAAACAACCATTAGTTGTAAATCACATCTTCAGGCCATCTTCTGCTACTACAGCTGGGTAAGGCAAACTAAGTTACTAAATTATATCAAAAACAACCTAGATAAATGAGCAAATGTTCACGTGGATGCTACTAAAAACACACACCTAATGGCATCCGCACCACAAAAATATAATGTCAAGGAAAAGTGCCAAACTGCTTTTGTAAACATGCCATGTACAGTCCTCACTGCTAAACTGTTCTGATTTGGATTTTAAAAAATGCATTCCTCAATTAATCTGCTATGAATCAAACCAATCCCAAAGAGGTTTTTGCAGCCACATCCTCTTTGCAACACATTTAACTAGCCAGCTGCTCCCATTGTCCCCTAGCAACTGGCCGTCGCAAAGGGGCCGCCGACCAGTCTCAAGGTCTGTGTGACTGAGGTCTAACCGGTGCAGTGTTGCCTTTCCTGAGCATGTTAACAGACATGCACTTTACATACGCTGTGTGCACTACATTTAGTTTTGCTGTTTGACTGATCAAACAATAGCTAATGAAATTGGAGAACGTGTGGCAAAAAGAGAAAGAAAACCTAAGGAGAGAGAAAATAAAGAGTGGGTAAACTGATGTTAGAAGACAAGCTGAGGGTTTTGCTGCATTAAGATTTATAAGCATGACATTCAACTGTGGGTATGCTTGTGTGTGTTTCTTTCTTGTCTTTTACACAGTGGCAAAACTGTGAGCATATGGGTAAATGCAACACTGATTCTAACATTTTAGACAGATGTGAAAAAAAAGCAAACAAAAAATTCCTGTGCTTTGATCAGTTTCACTGGTGCACAAAATTCTCTGGTTTGGAATCCAGAGGGAAGAAAAGGTCTGTGTGCTAACTTGTTTATCCCACTTTTTAAAAATAACAGCACGGGTTGGCCTCGTGGTGTGTATCAATACCCTCGGGCAATGGTCGCCTTATTTTGAAAATCGGAGTTGCTTACACATCTACCCTTCCTCCCCTCAAACGAGAGAGAGAGAGAAAGAGAGAGAGACCAGAAACCAAGCAGCTGAAGTCATTAAAACCAGACACACAAACACAAACACTCTGTTCTCCTGGTCCTTTCCTCCTCCCGGTGATAGCTTATCTTTTTAACACCTTCACACACAAACAAGCAGCCACACGCACACACACGCACACTCACATTTAAACCAACAGACTCATGTATAAGTAAACAAACGGACGTCTACAGCCCGCTCTGCCCCCAGCCTTTCCGAACACAGCTCATTTATTTGTTCACAGCATGATGTATGAATCCAAAAGCAGCACACTGGCAGGCTTATAATGATGTGTCTGGGTTTTACGGCCTGAAACTCTGCAAGTCGCTTAAACTCTAATAGAGGCATGAATCCCACTCTTCCAGGGGTGCATAAAATGCTACTAAAATGAATGATCTAGCGAGGAATGTCACATGCTAAGTCATGCACATGCCAGGAGGGACAAGGAGTTTGCAACAACTTCTTTTTCTTGCTTGTTTATCACAATAAGGGAAAGAAAAAAACCCACACTGGACAGTCTGCTTTATATGAAAGCACAGGAGGAGCGTGCCCTGACAGCTAAAGTCATCTTAGCAACGAGGTCACGCTTGATATTTTAGATTGTTGACAAGAGCCGACCCCTGCAGACAATCAGAGGACGTCCACCTGTGGGTCTGCTGTCTAAAGATGTCCCGAGGGTGCTGAATGGGTATAAATCTCTCAGCTTGGGGATGTCCTCACGGCATGACAGTGGCCGCTAAGTCTGCCTTAGGGAATCATCAAAACCCAAATACTGGACACTCCCATGACCTCTGTCAGCACGTGCCTCTTTTTGTGACCTCAGAGGGTCAAAGGGCACAAGGCAGGAGGACACTTCCACTCCAAGCTTCAGAGCATGTGTGTTTCTTTTTAAACGGTGGGATGGAATATGGGGTTGAAGGGTGAAGGAGTGAGGGGCACTGGGGTTCCGGGAATATCTCTGGCTTTTGCATGCAAATGGAGAAAAATATGGACAGACAGAACCAGAGGAGGGCAGATCTGTCATTTTAATGGTCACTTTTACGGTCTGGAAGAGTTGGGTGGCAGTCACAGTGCATATCCCTAATCACCAGACAGATGCATCAGTGTGTAAGCTTCATCGTCACAAAGTGAACGACAGATGTATCCTTCCTCAGTCACCATCATCACAGCAGATTGGATTTAAGTGACTGCTGGTTGGAGCAGTTGTAGCCTGAGGCTTGGACAAGTGAGCTTTTGACAGTGAGGTCACCACTGAGACAATTCATTGCACTCATTTAAACTGCCAGAGAGAAGGCTAGACAGAGACACTTATGACAATTTGTAACAATTGGCTATACAGCGTGGAAACTTCAAAGAAACGTGTCCAAATTTCAACAGAGCAGCAAAACTATCGCTCTTCAAAAATACGAACGTCAATATTAACACTTGAATTAGCATACACTTAGAAGGTTAGGAGTCCTCAGGGAAACTTTATCAGTAGGCCAATGCTCTCGTGGTAATGGACTCGTGGTCATCATGGTAATGGACATAATTAAGCTTTTTTGTTATCCAAAAAACTAAAAGAAAGAAAGAAATAGAAAGCAAGAATTTTTGTTTTTACAGCTCTAGAATCAAACCATACATTAAAGTCATGTTTAAGAAGATTT
Organism: Pundamilia nyererei; assembly: GCF_000239375.1. Lineage (NCBI taxonomy): Eukaryota > Metazoa > Chordata > Actinopteri > Cichliformes > Cichlidae > Pundamilia > Pundamilia nyererei. The sequence continues at coordinate 859,955 of NW_005187442.1, read as the reverse complement.
TTTTCAGTCTTATTCATTAAATATTATTTAAGTTAGAAAAATTGTCTCCTGGATGGGGCCTTTACATATCATACTATACATGACAAAGGTAATATATATTAATGCATTATTAAAAACCTTCTCATGATAGGATGTAGTGATGTTTTTCTGCAGAACAACAACACAAGCCCAGGCATGTCTGAGAGCAAGAGCAGAGTGTCAGCCTGTGTAGTACCTAAAAAGAGAGCTACTTGAATAATATGAAAGTGGTTTGGCTACAAAAAATTAGACATCTAAAAAAAACAAAAGAGTCCAGTACGTGCTTACTTGTAGAATCTGCAAGAAAATGGTTTCAATGCATGATATCAAAACACACTTTCCAGTACAATTTACTAGTGATGCGCGATACCACTGATTTCCTTTCCGATCCGAACTTGAAGCAAGTAGTTTCAAAGCTCAGCCTGAGATACATCTAATGGTAGAAAATGTTTTTTCAATTTCAATTTTACTATGCAACAATAGTGTGCAGACTGCTGAAGAGTTACAATGTCATGCTACTTTAAACTACACTTTTAACCAGTTACAGTATCACCAACAAAATTATATTTTTGTTATCTGCTTAAGATTTATTGAGCTCAGCTCTGACTGAGTCAATAAACAGTGTTATCACAATAAGATAGAAACTGAAACACAGCAGCCAAATTAATGAAGTTAATTAAATGAAGTTAATTAAACTTTACTTTTATTTTTGAGTGAAGTTTCACATCTTTCTTGACATTAGTAAAAAAATTATTTTAAATGATAGTACGTTATAATAGTCATCCTAAAATGAGAATGAAATGTACAGTCAAAATTCTCCTTCTAAGCCTTCTTTCCATAAACTAGTTTCCTAACGCTGTCTAAGCTGAAAATACTCTTGCATTAAAAATAACAAACCCTTTTGCAACACCATCAAAACAGCCTGGCTGTCTGGCAGGCTGTAATCCTGCAAATTGCTGTATTACATTCATCCTTCTTTATTTTTCTCAAAAGCCCACAAAACTCCCTCCAAAAGCAATCGTCAGTCTTAATGCATTAACAGCAAGACCACATACCTCTATCACAGTTCAGGCATGTGCTTGGCAAAAAAGAGAAATATTTCCCTTAAAAAAAGGGAAAAAAAGAAAAAAGCATAGGAGTGGGTGGGCACTGAAAGGCTGAGCTTTTTGGAGGGAATTAACAAGCTTATCTGGTAGGGTGTTCTGTGAAAACAAGCAACAGAACAACTTCAGAAGAACTGCGAAAGTAAAAACCATCTGCAGGATGTCCACTGGCACTTAGGAAGGAGATCCCTTTCCTTTTACAACAAAGTCAGACAGATCTGCAGGGACAGACTGAAGGTGAAACCTACTTTGTTTTAGTTATAAAGAGCTTCAGTTACAAATGCCATTGAATGCTATTGAAGAAAATCCAGTCTGTACTTTACACACATTTTTGTTTCTTTTTTTATTATCGTGATTAAATTGTGCTGAAAGAGCAACAAACACAATCTAGGTTTGGGTGGTAAAAATTTATTTGGCTTAGGGGAAAACGCGTGGAATCTGTCTCCTCCCGTCTCTGGTTCCCTCCCCCTTTACCTGAGCTGGCCAGAGGGGCAGTAAGCAACAGATTAGCAGTGCTTTGGGGAGCAGGCTGCTGTAGCGTGCTGTAATGCAGACTGTCAGTCCAACACAGTTGGGGGGCTACACAATGCCTCCTTGTTCTGACTGGCCCTTCGGTGCCCCACCTCTCTACCTCTCCATCGCTCTGTGCCCTCTGTCTCTCTCTTAGCCTCCAAGGGTTTCAAACTATAAAAGGAAGAAATGCTGCTCAAATTGTTTCCTTTTCTCTACTATAGCAACCTGCTCATGGGTGGATGGATGGAACGAGATATCAACTCTTGAGCCAAGCACAAATCAGCACCCAGGAAACAGACTTAAAGACAGAGGAGGCATCAATGCATGGCTAACATTTTTCAAGTCACAGAAATAATAAAGAGTGACAGGGTTTTTTTTGTCTTGTATCTTTTTGCATGTGAGCATGTCTTCCTGCTTGTTTAGAGCATAATAATAGCCAGTGCCAACATCCTTCAGCCTTTTCCTCCCCACATGCTGCTGTTTATTTACAGCTCAATGTAAACTGTCCAACCCTATGTACTAGCAGCAGAAGACACAACTCAAAAGACTTTTTCTGTAAAACAGCCTGTGGCTGTATTGGAAATATGAATTATTATTGTTAATTTATTGTTTAATTAGAGCTTAAATAGACACAGAGATCTGTAGATAGTTTTGTAAGTGCAGCTGCATACAGCAACGCCAGGGTGCCACTCAAGAATCTTCTTCACAAGTTTCTGTGTTTTCTTTGGATCTTCTAACTCTCCCTAATGCAAGAAAGGGCAAGTAGAAACGCACACCTGCAATGTGTATATATACATCTTTTCAGTTAAATGGAATTAGACCCTCTCTTCTCTCCCCAATAACAGTTATTACTATAACACCATCCAGCTCAGCGTCTGATTGGGCCATTTGGGTGTTTTTACGTACTGAGAGAAATCTATACAAAATAACGATTATGGTGCAGTATTCACAGCTGACTGGACGAGAAGTTCTCTCCTGATAAAAAACCTCGATTCTCAGCTGCTAGTCAGACTTCCTTCTCGGCCAACATTAGTAATTTAAAATTCAGCCCGGATTTAATTATGAAGTTCAGCCTAAAATCAGGATTGAGACAGGCGTTGTTTGAAAAAGCAACACCAACATGGTAAAATTATAGTGTTTTTCTTCTTCTTCTTTTTTCGTCAGCAGCCAATATAAGCCCTCAGTCAACACACAGATAACAGTCCGTCACAGTATTTTGCTGAGTTTGCTTTCACACAGCTTTGGCTCTTTTGATTCAGACCCCAGAGAAAAACGTGTGATGTTCATCATCACTACGCGAATCTACCTGCAAAACTCAAAGAGCCCAAAAAGGAAAAAGTATGACCATTATTTGTGTTATTAAGCCCCCTTCATTCACAGAATAACTAACACTGCGGGCTTCAGTCATCTATTAAAGTCAAAGTCAGCAACTACGTCACTATGAAGGAATTTCTGTTTCAAATCCACGAGTTTCTGGCTCTGCACATGCGATTGCAAAAGATTTGCAACAGTTGTCAACAGATTTACAATTTTTACCAGTTTATCACAGTTAATCACCATATTATCACAAACAGACTGCATTTAATTGCCAAGTTGATCCACTGAGTCACAAACACAAGCAGACTGATGGCTGTGCCATTTTGTTGCCATCTTAAAACAGCAAATTTCCTTTGAAAACAGCAAATGACAAGAAACCATTTTAAAAGATAACAAGACTGCAAGTTCGCTGCACAATTATTTTGTTTATGCAGGGATTTACTAGTTTTTCCTAGTGTGACAGTAGTGTAAGATGACTAGGGATGGGTACCGGTGTCCGGTGCCATCATAAACGGTAGTAACCAGACCGAAAAGCAGCGCACATTTCGGTGCTTTATTTCGGTGCTTTTTTTTCCTGAGCTGTGATACACTTTAGATTCTAGCCAATCATTTTACGTTTCCGAGGATAGTAGGCGGGGCCAGGTACGTACGTTCTGTTAGAGCAGAGCTACAGATTAAAAATGTCCAAGGCGAAGCGGTCAAAAGTCTGGCTGTACTTCATAGCAAAATATGCAAACTCAGCAGCCTGCAACAAGTGCTTTAAGCTGATACTGTGATACTGTCAAAGGAGGTAACACCTCAAATCCGATGAAACACCTGGCGACGCATAGCGTTTTTTTTAAAAGCCCAGAAATGGGCCGTATTTGATAGCTTGCTGCGAGACCTCACATCGAGCGCATCTACTGCGGGTGGGTTGCCTGTTATGCAACATCCCCCAAAAACACGAAGAGGAGAGTCCTGGCCCCTAGCCCTGCCAGTGTAGCAGAAATGATGACGGATGATGATGGCAGCAGCCGTTCTTCTCTGCGTGAGTAGCTAATTTACGTTGAGTAGGCTAACCACGTTATTACATTAATGCATGTAAGGTGAACTAGCAAACATCATCATAGCTACATGCGGCTGTCCTCTTGTTTGATGGCAGATACTCCCTTCACCCTGGCCAAAAAGGCTAAAATGACCAAAGAAAAAGTGGAAAACAGTTAAACATGAGAGGTTTAGGACAAAGTTTGTGTTTTTTCCATTGCACTGCTTCCAGCCAAGAGTGATACCATATATGCCCCATAGCTGCAGAAAAGGCTAACATTGTTATATTTTTACAAAAAACCGCTGAACATGAGAGGTTTTTGGACCAATTTTGTTTTCTCCATTCTTTAAGCACCGGTTTGAGCACCGTTTGAGCACCGGCACCGTTTCAAAAGTACCGATTTGGCACCGGTATCAGATAAAACCTAAACGATACCCATCCCTAAAGATGACCATACTAAAGATATCTGCTCTCACCAACATCACACAGAAAGAAACTGAACATTTAGAGCATTCCGAGTCTTTTTGTATTAAAATTAGGGCTGCCACAAACGATTATTTTGATAGTCGACTAGTCACCGATACTAATCAGATCATGCATCCATTGAAGGTAAAACGTACAGCTTATTGCACCAGCATGCATCTGCTCTTATATAACTATCATTAGCTTACAGCTTTAAGTGTTAGGGTGTTTGGGTGTTAACTAAAAATAAAGGCAAGATGATAGTTTATGAAATTTTAATGAAATTTGCAGATTGTTTCGGTGAAGTTTAATAAACTCCTTGCTATCTAAAATATAACGGGACACTGGAGTATATTCTCCAGCATCTCACACTTCTGATAATCAGTTGTCTGCTTGACATTTATTCAGCTGTGTAAAAACTATAACTTTAATCTCAGCCAAACTGACTTACTCAGGAATAAATAAAATACTATAAAGAAGCCAAACAATAACATTTTTAAGTTATCTAAGTGACTTATATATGTTTAACCTGAGTAGCGACAGACGCGGTGGGTTTGAAAACAATTTGCCCGGAGTTCGGGGTTCTCACGGGCTCTAGTGAGCTTTGCCCCCGGCTAGCTATCGAGCTAGTGGGTAACAGACATCGGAGCGCTTTTCAAAATATGTGGTGTCTTGATAAACTGAGCAGATATTTGAGGTTTACACAGTTACATTCTCGCTTGAAAATATGTTAACCGTTTATTTTGTGACCCAGACGCCATTGTTGGAAACTGAGCTGGGCTGCGCTATGAATTCTGGGACAGAGCTACTTCTTCTTCTTCGGGGTTTAACGGCAGCTGACATCCTTGTACATGCAGTGCTGCCATCTTCTGTTTCAGTCCGTTATTACACTCTTAAATACTACTACTTATCCCTGCGTCTTTTGTGATCTTACAAAGCTTCAAACGACGCGTCGACTACTAAATCAGTCGTCGACGATTTTGATAGTCGACGTAATCGTGACTAGTCGACTAATCGTGGCAGCCCTAATTAAAATGATTAATTAATATGAGCATTCATGTCCCGTTATATGTATAACAGAAAAAAGGAAAAGGAAAATAATTCCTGTCACTAGGAGGCCTGTGACCTCTAAACATAATGCGCAGCGCTTTTAACCCAGCTGTGTTATGTGGGTAATGTCAAGTCAAATATGAAATTCTAAAGTGTTTTACTAAACTGCCTTCTGACTCGTTTGGACCCAGGAACTGCAAAACCAGCCCGAGCCCTTCCAGACTCTTTATATCTTGAAGTTCCTGGGAGCATATGACAAATGCAGAATATGTACTTTCAGGTGCGGGTGTGATCTGATGTTTGAAAGATAAGTTGATTTAAGCAGTTAGAGAGTAGGTAAATTTTCTTAATTACATCCCACTCTCAAGGGTAGAATAAGCACTGCTGAAGTTAATCTTGTAATTAATTGTTGCTTAACTGTTATATCCTGTAGTTGGAGGAGCTCCTGAATATATTAGCAGGAGATACACATCCTCTGGAAAGCTCATGTGTGTCTGGACATGCTGGTGATTAGGCCGCAGTAGTTGTACTGCAAGGGGCCCTACCTTATATATTACTGCTCCACCGCTCAGCAATTCATCATATTGTCATTCAGTAACACTGACAGTGATGGAGAAAGCCACAGTTCGTACAAGATATTGAGCATCAGTGTAAATGACTTACTGTCAGTGTCAACTCTAGCAATGGAAAACTATAGTTCTGAATTCTAAAATCTCCCAATATGTTCTCTGTTTTTGTGTGTGTGCACCGCTGTGCTGCTGAATAAGCTTCACTCCTTCACATGTCAGTGTTTTGTGTTTTTGGTTTCCTAAGTTCTGCTGATTATTGATTGTCTTCAGTTTCATTCTTATTTCATTGTGTTTTCAGCCATGTGCCATTTGTTCCAGTTCCAAGTGAAATTTTTAAACAGATTACTGAGATAAAATGTCATTGTGTGCTTCTGCTGTGTAAAAGAAAAAAGGTTGCCCAGAAATAAATGCAATCATTAATTCTAGTCAGACCTGGTGAGAATGCCGTCACCACTGTTGCTTACTGTGTGTCTGTTCTTTGGGTGGTACCACAACATTACTAACACTCCATCCTCTACTACTTAATTTAGCATAACATTACCTCAAAAGGTGCCAAAACATTTATTACACATTACCTCACTCAGGATACGATCGCTTCCAATGCATCTTTTGGCAATGACACAATAACTCATTTTTACTGGATCGTGTTAATGAGCCCATATGCCACTACTTGACTAACGCAAAGCTCACCTTTAAGGCTATTCGTCCTGTGAGCACACATAGAAACATTAATCATGTCAGCACTTTATTTTAATTCATTGCTTTGTCTTTTCTTTTCATTTGAAAACACCTTCAGGGGATTGTGGGTTTAAAAAAAAAAGCTGATAAGGAATTTGATTTATGCAAAAAGAAAAGCTTAAAGTCTTATTTACATCTCAACAAGCCACTTTTAATCACAGCCACAGCAAAACAGAACAGAGTTTTCTCAGTTTGTTGCACTGCGATGTGGTAAAAATTTAATTTCCTCATGCCAGTCTTAAATTAGCGGAGGAGAAGATTTGCTTCCTGTTGTAAACAGCCATCTCTCATCTCCAGCTCCACTTTGTTGTTCCCCTGTGTGATGTCAAGCTCTGCCTTATGCGTGTGTTTGTTTATGTACTGATTGTATCCCGGGGGAGGAACTTACATGGTAGGTCATGTCTTTCATCACATCCATGTTGCGCCAGGCCAGACTTCCATCTTAAATTACACACACACCCCACGCACTCTGCCATAAATGCATACAGGGGCAGAAGTTATCTACATTATATCCCCAAGATTTCTGCACCCACTTTAGTTTCCTATTTCCTAAAACTGTGACTGTGGTGTATGTGGATTTGCAACCAACATTTTATGCTTCTCATATATGAACATATTTTCTGTGTCAGAGCTGCGTCAGGACCTAAACTAAATGTAAAACAACCAGCTTTAGTTTTGAATGTTTGCTTGTGATTTTAAAAGACCGAAAAAGGATTTGGATCCTATAAGTAGACTCAAAGCATCATTCAGATGTGATAACGTGCTATAAACCCAGTCATATCCCTATTCAACCACTCGGCATATAAGTGGATTTAAAAGATGAAATCAAGAGAGGACTTTGGTTTAAACTTTTGTGTGTGTGAGCTCCCTGTACTTGAGTCGCTCCTTTGGGAAAATCATTCACAGAAACCATTCTTCTGAAGAGACGTGTAACCTCTCGCTATTCAGCTCGAGAGAAAAGCGGCCTTATGCCAGGTCCTTGCTGTCCGCCTAGCCGCCTGCCTCCACCGCAGTAGACAAAACAAGTGGGAGGCAGGATTTGTTTAGACAGAGCTCACCTGGCACACACGCAGACACAGAAACAGTGATCAGGCAAGCCCAAGGGAGGAGTAGAGGCAGCAAAGAGGCGGGGAGGAGAAGCAGTGGTGGTGGAGGTATGATGAGCCTATGGAGAGGGGGAAGGGGCTTGGAGAGGAGAGCATGGGGTTCAGCATGCCACCCATATCCAGGACCATTAAAAAATCAAAGCAGATTAAGAATTTAGGGACCTTGATTGGCTTTCAAAGAAAGAATGCTCTTTTCTCCTTGTTAAATAAGGCATTTGTTATTTTTCAAACTTAAAAGTCGACATCACAGTTAGAGTCCCAGTTAAAAGCCTTAAATGCAAGTCGAATGGATCACACAAGCCAGAAATGACCCTTTAAAATGACCTAAAACACAGTGCTGCGGTGACTTTCTCGCTACCTTGCTCATCTTTGAAAAACATGTGAGGTGAGGTTCGACAGGGGAACAAAGCACAAGATGGATGGCAGGTCCCTCTAACCACACACTGATGGTTACTATAGGATGACCTCAGTTGACCCTTTGGCCCCTCAACAGCCTCACTTCCCTTTGAGTAAGGTTAAATAAGGGATGCCTGGGTGGGGGGTTAAGACATAAAAAGAGAAAGAAAGTGGCTTGACTGTAACTCTTTGGCAACATCATCAGTAAAATCTCATTAACAATGGTAGCGGCTCTAGAACATTCTGCAGTTAAAAGAAGCATACGCTATTGTATGCGAGTGTTTTGCTGGAAATGCTTACAGATAAAGCGAGCAACCGTCAGGCCAAAAGGCACGGCTGCAGCAAAAGCTTTATTCCTGTTATTGTTTTGACCTTTTTCCAAACAGCCTGGCATTCATCACTTTCCTTTAGCATCACAACTACGTGTTGACAGAAATGATAATCTGTCCTACGTCAGCTGGTAATGGCACCGAGACAGAAACACAGAAATAACAGCCAGTAATCATGTGGTCCTCAGGTTCCAGAAAATGGGCACTAAAACGACTGTGGTTAGTATTTGCACAAAGAAAGCGTTTTTGGAAAGAGAGGCTTGGCAGTTAGATGTTACATTACAAGCTGAGTGCTCAGTCCATAGCGTGAACAAAGATGGGGAGACAAGGTTTTACACTGAATTCTGTGAACTTTCAATTTAGATAAAGTAGCTAGGCTGACACCATTGTTAGCCTATAGGCTCTTAAGTGTTGCATGGCTCACTCTGTGCCTCTAATTAGCTGCTCAGATTGCTGTACTGTAATAGAAAATGATTACAGGGCAGGAGAAGAATTAAATAACCCACCAACATAGTTTTTGTTCCTCCATTTCACCAGTGCTCTCAATGGCATTGATGAAATATGAAACTATGGCTACATTTAGTTGTTAATAACAAATTCAAATGCAAATGAAATAAACTTCTACTGCCACAAATGGTCACTTGAAAAGATTCATTAAAAGCAGAGACAGAGGTCCACTGAAGTGAGCAGATTGCTCACCATCATTGGTTCAACCATCTGACTGATAAAGGTCTGATTGACAGATGGTAGATCAAAACTTCTGTCACCCTGCAGGGTGGCAGCACCTGTCAATCAAAAAGGTCTGCACGGTGTCCAAGAACAATCCAGCTAGTCAAGAATGTGAGGCTTGAAGGTTTTCTTTGTCACTGAGGTATTCTGAAAAAAGTCTCTTTCTCATCGTATCCACAGGAAAGACTGGTCAGCATTTCTGTGCGTCTGGGGAGTCAGCAACGATGACTCTACGGGGCAGAGTCTAAAAACTGATCAGAGGTCAGTGGTCTCACTGGGGGCAGAGGAATTACAGGTTTCAGAATCAAGAGGAAGTGAATTTGCACCAAAGTTGAGAGTTCAGCAAATGAACTCCTGCCAGACATGCTTTTCGTTTATGTTTGCATAATTGCGTGTAAGCCTGCAGCAGAACTCGAGATGGAATCAGCTGCTTGTTTGGTTTTTACTTGCTGGCTGATTAACCACCATGTAATCCGTTCAGTCTTATTACTTGTGACAAAATTAACATCCATCACATGTATGTGTGTACATGTTAATTACAGAAATGAAAGCTTGTTAACAGCCTTCACTAGACCAGGGTCTTTCACAGCTAATTAGGCAGCAACATGGACACATGCACACAGAATCATACACGGGGGACGCGTTACATGCATCTGCTCTTTAGCACCTTTCCCCGTAGCGTTAGTCTGCTGATTCCAATCATTAGACCCATTAGAGGCCAATTAACACCATCACAAAGCTCCCTTTCTGTTTTATAGCACCATAAACAAAATCTGCAGACTTGCCTTGGGCCCAGCAGAGCTCAACAGACTAATGCAACACAGAATAATTTAATTCAGTAATATACTACCTTTTAGGAGCAGACACAAAGGCTTACAGCCTCCATCACACTGGCTTATGTATAAATTTTGACTCTTTCCTGAGGTCTAAGCACTGATATTCACTTTTACCTTTGAAGCTGATTGCAGCTTATATGAAGTACAGAAAAGCCATAAAATTTCCTCTGTAGTCGGCTTTTGCTTTATTCTTTGGGTTGTAAATCTATAAAGAAGGGCAGCATCTGGCCTAGACCACAGTTCCCATCCAGTAACACATTAACCATTATTCCATTTATCTCAACTGCATCATCAATGGTGTGTGTGTGTAGCAGGTTTATGCTGTGCTGATAAACCAGCCTCCAGACTAATCCATACAGTCGGATCGGTTTAGTAAAAGAGAACCTGTTTGAAGTGCCTTATGTGGGTCAAACTGTGTCAGAATAGGCCTTAAAGATAAGCATAAGGGTGTTTTCCGCATGTTTAAGTCGTGCCCTATAGTGGGTTTGCGCAAACATTTGAGTGTGCATGCTGCAGCACGCCACAGGCACGGGCCGTCCCGAGAGGAGAATTTGATGCGAAACAGCACTGAAATCAGTTATAGTGGCAGTCGTGCTCAGCAGTTATTCGTGATGTGTTTCATTTCCCAAGGGGGCAAAAATAAACTCTGCACACAACACGCTCAAGTTTCAAATGAGCGCAAGTGCAGTCACGCAGTATAAAAGCAAGTTCTAAGAAAAGAACGTGCCGCTTTGTAAAGTCTAGAAAACAAGATTGTATTTCGTGTGTATTGCAAAACAAATAACAAAATCACAACCTGAAAGGTCTGGAGAGCCCACGGTGAGATCGCAGAGGACGGTCAGACACGTTATTCCCAAGAGGAGCGTAAAACTGACGGCTGAGAGAGTCCCATCTGAGAAGAACATCCTTGAAGCCTCGCGTTTTTAAATTGTCTCCGAATCATTAGAAAGTCCAGCAGCATCAGCAGCAGCGGAAACATCGAGGTTCAGACTGTGAGATGAATTCAGGAGATGTGCGCGTCCATGTCTCTAGCCTTCTCCTCAGCCTCCCACCACACCGCTGTGAGACTGAGACTGGGATTACTCAAGACTGGAGCCGTACACAGCTCTCTGACTACACTTCCAACTGCGTGTTGTGGAGGATGGCCACCACCTGCGGGATCGACGCTCCCCTGCATGGTCTCAAAGAGCCAGAGTTAGCTTAGGAAGTCTTTTTCCTTCTTCTTAAATGTGCAATGTTTGAGTCCTAATTGACAGAGGTGTCTATGTTACTTATGTATATTATATCTATTTTCCACTTTATATCTACTTTCGTCTACTTTCGTAATCTGACAGCTACAACGACCAATCTGATAAAATACGATTTAAAACAGAGTAATAACAGACTATAGCGACAGCCTATAGGTTATACCTGTAACAAGAAGCTCCAACATAATGAGAAAGACCATACAAATGCTACATACTTCTGACTTAATTATTATTATTTTTAACCACTGCTCTTCTATATAAAATAATTGAGGTGGGATTTTTATCAGTACGGTGTGCCCTGTGCCATGCTATTTTGGACACATTTTGCTATTGCTAAAGTTTTACTTAAGCAAAAACTGAAATAGCTAGAAAGCTAAGCACTTAGCGCCGTAATAATGTCGTCACCATTTTAGAACATATTATTATTATTATTATTATTATTATTATTATTATTATTATCATTATTATTATTATTGCACGTCAGGACCAACCGATATCAAATGAAGGAAGAGTTTCACCATCTTGTGGGCAACTTGCCGCATTACAGCTTGGAGAATTCGCGTTTCAAGTACGTTTGACCCACACGGCTTCCGTACAGTCTCACACGCGACAACAGAAGGTCAATCATGGCAGCCTGCACTAAAAGGCTGGACAGATTTATAATCTCACTGAGGTTACTGCGAAACTTGCAGCTCCAAAATGAGCGTAAGTAAATGGATTTACTTTTTTAAATCTTCTGTATTATTATATAACTGTGTATTTTCCTGACATGTCGTTGGACGCGCCGTACTTGTGTCCACTGAGCTAACGGAGCTAACGCTAGAAACAACCTCTCCAAAAAAATAACATGCGTAACCCTTATGTTTACAACTAACTGATGAGAAACAAGACGGTCTTAGTTTCTTCTCGATTTCAGGGTTTCTGTCTACATCTCCGTGTCTTCGTGTTGCTGGGAATGACAGCGAATCGCCGAAATTCGTCCCTCCATCGAAACCTGTCATTGTAGACAAGACACAGACTGTGGCATCTCTCCGAAAGTATGAGGCTCATTTGCAGAGCAGACACCGCAAAATTTCAGTGACATTGTGTAAAGTGTGTATGAGGGCGTAAATAAGACTTTTTTTTTGTAACATGTCCCCCCCTGCTCCTCTTTCCTTAGGTTCCTGAGCCCAGAGTTTATCCCTCCTAGACAGAGAACAGATCCTTTAAAGTTTTCTATTGAGAGGAAAGACATGATTCGCAGAAGAAAAGTGCTCAACATTCCTGAATTTTATGTTGGTAAGAACCTAAACTGTCAGGTGTAGTACCACTGCATGTTGAGACATTTGAATATTTTGACCTGAATGTAGAGATTTATAACAGTTTTGTTGGTTTCAGGGAGTATTCTAGCTGTGATTATGGCTGATCCAAATGCCAGTGGGAAAAGCAACAGCTTCATTGGCATCTGCATCCAGAGAGGAGGAAAAGGGCTGGGAGCCACATTTGTCCTGAGGAACATCATTAATAACCAAGGTGAGGTTTGTTTGTTTTGTAAGAAATGTCTTCTGAATGCAGAGGATCAGGGGTACTGCATGAGGAAATTAGGAGCAGCAGAGAAATATGTGAGCATGGTCCAGGACATGCACAAGGACAGGAAGACAGCGGCGTTCTGGGATTATATCACGGATTGTTGAGAGATGAGATTAGGCAGGAATCTCTGTGAACTGTGTTGTTCGCAGACGACATTATGTTTTGTAGTAAGAGTAAGGAGCAGGTGGAAGAGAAGAGGAATGAAAATCTGTAGAATCAAGACAAAATACGCATGTGAATGAGAGGGAGACTGGTGGAAAGGTGAGGTAGAGAGATAGTGAGGATAGATGAGTTTAGATACCTAGGGTCAAACAGCCAAAGCAACAGACAAGAAGAAGAGAGTGCAAACAGGGTGGATATGAGTTCCTTTTTAGCAGTGAGACTTTAAAGGAAGCTTTACAAGATAGATATTGAGACCTGCTGTGATTTGAGATACTAATAAAAAGTTAAGAGGATGAGCTGAAGATGTTAAGGGTTTTATTTGGAGTGCCTAGGATGGTTTTTGCTTTATTCTTTGGGTTGTAAATCTATAAAAAAGGTGTTGCAGATCACCAGCCAGGTGATCGGGGATAACCCATGTTTTAATAATGTACGCCTGTGTTTTTGACCTAGGTGTGGAGATCTGCTATGAGCTGTACAACCCTCGTATTCAGAAGATTGAGGTGCTGAAGCTGGAGAAAAGACTAGACGATAATCTGATGTACCTGAGAGACGCTCTGCCCGAGTACAGCACTGTGGACCCTGAAATGAAGCCGGTGCCTTTCTCGCCTACTGGAGAGGTGCCTGTCAACAAGGTGAGAGAACTTAAAGGTGAACTGAAACAGCTGGATCAAGTTGGGCTTCTCCAAAGCAAACTCATCTAATACACTCAAATGTTTTTTTAAAATATTTTTGATGAACCTTTATTTATTATTACTGATATTACTACAGGTCTTATTTGTAGCAGTGCTGAAATAAATAGGCCAAATGTGTGGGATTTGATAAGTGTTGAGCCCAGTCCAGTTCAGTCTATTTATTTAACAGACCTAAGATGCAAGAATAAAACTGCAGCATTTTGAACCAAAAAGAATTACTTGTTTTTATCTGTCCTCCAGATCAAGGTAAGGATGCGTCCAAAGCCATGGTCTAAACGCTGGGAACGGCCTAAGTTCAACATCCAGGGCATCCGCTTCGACCTCTCCCTGACCCCAGAACAGATGGAGCATGCCCAGAAGTGGGCACAGCCGTGGCTGGAGTATGACATGCTAAAAGAGTACGACACATCCAAACTGGAGGAGCAAATCTTCAAAGAAGTCCAGCAGGAGATGAGCAAGTGAAACAAACAACTTTTTTTCTTATTACCATCAGTGTAGACTTTTCAAAATTGGAAGATTAGGCGGTCATGGTTGTGGATCAAATCAAGTCTTATTCCAAGCGGTTTACAACAGCCACACCTCTTTATCTAACAAGAAGTGAATATGGATATTGATGTTCTATTTGTAAAAGCATTGTCTTCTTCATGTCTGCGTATCAGTCTGCTGAGGAGTTCTTCCAGTGTCACTAATTTTAGCTGTGACATTCACAGTATGCGATGAAGTGTCGTCTGTAATAAAAGCTGATTAATCCTGCAAAGCGTTACAACTGAATTTCATTGCCTTGTTATGGTCTGTGTTCTTTGTTTGGAGTTGTGACACCAGGTGGCGGTGTTTCTCTACTCAAGTCGCCTCCCGTAGCAGTTACATAACTCCCGCACTGTTTTGAGGAGAAACCACTGCCGTGCTAAATAAACAAATAATGTTTTATTTAAACTAATGATGACAGGACCATTCCAAACAAGCAGGTTAACTGAGATGTTTTTTTGGGTCGATTTTTCCATCCGTTCATGTTCTAAGGGGTTTATGGGCTAAACCTGGCAGCCGTAACCCAGAACCTTGGTATTGAAGGAGCACACACACCAAAGACACCCGGTAGTGTTTTACTGTTGTGGATGGAAAATTGTGGTGTTGAGATGGTATGTTAGAGCGTCAGTTGGGTAGTATAAAAACTCTTGGACTCCTTATGTTATGTCTGCTCACTGTGAGTGTGTGTGTGCGTGTGTGTGTGTGTGTCTGTGTGTATAAACATGCTCAATGAGTCCCTGCACTCTAATTTCTCCATATTACAGGATGAGATGTGGAGAAAATGGTCTCTAATACAGGAGTAGCAGATGTTTGCTGAGCTCATTATGGACCACACAGATTCCCTGTGTGGAGATAGAGCGGAATAAAGGGAGTGAGGACTCGTGTTACATTTAGGGTCATGGAGTGGAAGAAAGCCTTTAACTGTGATATACAGCAATTCACAGTGTATCTGCTAAAGTTAATGGTTTGTAATTGTTTTAGTCGAATTGCCAAATCTTCTGCACCTGTTGAACAAATAGGTTTCCACATCGGTGCAGTGTTATACACACTGTGTTTACTCCGGCTAATTTATTCTCTGCCTAATTAGATGTGACCTGCAGCAAAGAAAACCAACTCCATGTGCTTCTGTATACAGTTGACTGAGAGCCTGTCCTGCGTGTCGTCATTATGCTACCTACTGAACCTGCAGGCCCTTTCACCTTTTTCGGTATTTCTCTTTGAGGCTGAAGTTCCCACGTGGAGGCGGCAACAGAAATGTTTACGTTGCAGCATATTACCGAGTCTTTAGGAGCATTCCACGGCGACACCACTGAACTGGTAAACCACAAAGTTACACAGTCCGTGTTACTGCTGTAGGGAAACGTTGCCGGTATGTGTATGTGTGTGTGATTTAAACTGTATGTGCCTCCCCTGCCCTCAGGTTGACTGCTGCACCTGGAGTGCAGTTGAAGCCCTTTGGCTGGGAAAGAAGATCAAACACCAGGTTTTTTTCTGTGTCTCTGTCTCTGTGTCTTGCTCACACACAAAGACACATACAGTAACTTGCAGACAGGCTATCATACCAGCCCTCCATAATAGACAGACGCTCTAAACAGTGCCAACTGTAAATGTCTGGGGCAACCTGTCTGTCAATCCTCATGCTGAAACTAGATACACTCCATTCACGGTTGCTGTGAAATCGAGGTGTGGCATAAGGGTTTGTGGAGACATAACCTCACCCCCTCAATAACATCCAACTGCAAAGGATGGAGGCCTGATGATAGTTACAGTGCCACACACCACACTGTAGGAATGCAGGGAGGGACATGCTCTTCTAATCTGTCTTCCTCCCTTTCCCTGGTACTCCCATGATCTTCATCTCTTTTTCTCTCTAAGGTGGGATAGCTCTTGAAAAGCAGGCAGGTTGATGAATTGGAGAGGATGTGAGGGTGTGCAGCAACTCCCACAGATTGAGATTTTGCGGTAATGTCTTCCACCGGGCCAATATAGCACAGTCTCACTCTACTGGATCAGAGTGCTGATCTCTTAACATCTCTGTCATCGTGTGATTTCTTATTCTCCTGTCTGCAGGCCTGGGGAAATTAGTTTCAGTCTCTCTATCTCTGTCAGCGTGTGTGAACTGTGTTTGAGCTGTCTGTGTGTATGACAAGTGCAATGGGATACTGGGCCACCCATAGGCCCCAGGTAAATTACACCCTCTCACTGTGTGCATGTGTGCTTACACATGTGTGTATGTGCTCCTTGGGGCCACCCATAGTCCTAGGTAAATTACACACTTGAGTTTCACCATATGTTTCCAGTGAAATGACACAACCGTCTGCTCCTCTCCGACTGTCCCACGGGACACACATGTGCTCTTGCTGCCATCACTCTCTTTGTCTCTCACACACACACACACACACACACACACACACACACACACACACACAATCTGACAGTGTGACAGCTGTTAGGAAACATTACATTGCAAGCAGCTGATAGCTGAAGTTGAACAGGCACATATCAAAGTCTTTTTAATAGTGTGATCCTGTGTGGAGTGGATCTGGCAGTGCTACTGGGGTCAAGGGTTCACTTCCAGTTGGGGCCAAGTATCTCATCCCACAAGTGTTTGGATAAAAGCGTCCATCAAATGGAACGTGTTGGACAGTAGTTTTAGGATTATTCATTTAATGCCAGGAGAAGGATGATGATACAGCACAGGAGGAGAATGGAATCAGAAATTTCAGTGGCCAATCAGTTTCATCGGAACTACTTGTCAGATGGCAAATATATAAAAATTTCTCATCTCGGGGGATTACATTTTTCTTTTTGTCCATAAATATCACACAAAGACCCTTTACTACTGATGACTGGATCCCACTGATACAAATGTTGTCTGTGCTGGCAATGACTAAGTATTAACAATGCAGTTAGGCATGTAAACATGTTGAAGTTCAAACTGAGTATGAGTAGTTCAAACAAAATGGGAAAGAAAGGAAATTCAAAGTAAACTTTGAATGTGGTGTATTGTGATCTCCTGGGATTTTCCCACACAATTATCTCTAGGGTTTACAGAGGATGGTCTGAAACAGAAAATATCCCGTGAGCAACAGTTCTCAGGGCATAAATGCATCACTGATGCCAGAGGTCACAGGAAAATGGCTGGACTGCTTCAAACTGATAGGAAGGCAACAGTAACTAAAATAACTACTCATTCCAACTAGGGCATGAAGAAAAGCTTCAAGTGCACAACACGTTGAGCCTTGAAGCAGATGGGCTAAAGCATCCGAAGACCAAAGCATCAGAAATTGGATTTGCCTAAGAACAGGAAACAAAAAAGGCTGCAGTTCACACAGGATCACCAAAACTGGACAATAGAAGGTTGGAAAAACATATGAGCAGGTACTCTTGGTGAAACGGTGCGGGGGATATTTGGGCTCCTAGTGAGCTTTGTTACTAGGCCACATCCTACTCGAGTGTTGTTGTTGTTGTCCATCCTTTTAGTTTACCCATCATCTGATGGCTGCTTCTAATAGGGTAACTTGCTCAAATCATCTCAAAGTGGTTTCTTGAATATAGTCAACAGATATGAATCCAATAGAGCAGCTTTGAGATTTTGTGGGACTGTAAGATTCCTGAAGCCATCAAATCTGCTGCAACTGTGTGATGCTATCACGTCAACATAAACCAAGATCCCTGAGGAATGTTTCCAGCAGCTTGTTGAATCTGTGACACAAAGAATTACGGCAGCTCAGAAGGCAGAAAGGGTCCAACGTGCTGCTAAAAAGATCTATCTAACAAAGTGGCTGCTGAAAATACTTTACTGAGGACCACTCTGCAAATGTCAATAGTTACACTCCCAACATCTAGCTATTTTTTATACTTAGTATGTGCTTAAGGTTTTTCCGGGAAAAAAATTAAGGACATACGTGAACACATCTCAAGATTTCTTCAAAAGGATCATATTGTCCTGGAATGCTAGTGACGGCTTGAAGTCGTGATTAATAATGAGAGTCACAAGAAACGTACTATTGGTTCATTCCGGGCCACAACAGTAAAACTGAGGAAAGTTTTCCAGCTTCACACCGCAGACTAAAGTCCCCCTCAGTCATATGAGGAACACCGTGGCCAGAACTGAGCTGAAAATAACACTTAAACCTTTTGTTTGGAGACAGCCCCAGATATCAAATAATCACACATTTCTTTAAAAACACTAATAATTTTTGGCATGACTCGAAATATTTTGAAGGCCTGATAAGTCCGGAAAATAAAGCGTGGAGTATAACGTGTACTTCATTGATTTTATGTCCTGAGGATAGAAACATAAAGATGAAAGGGAAAACAACTCAAACAGCAGCATGAACAATACATGCTTCACAGCCATTCACTCACTTATGAATTGACATATGATATTTTTGCCAACCTGAACAGCATTCCTGTCTATGCATGCAGGACGCAGCTGTCTTGAGTTTGACCTTGGTTGGTTGTGTGCCCTTTTCAGCAATATCTTGAGTGTTTTCTGCTTTTAGGATGTCACTGTCAACATGCAGTCCGAGGAAGGAGCGCCCAAGGCTCTTTGGTGCATTCTTTACATTTTGTTGGTATTACTGTTTGTTCTTGCCAAAGCTAGCTTGTACTCACTTGTGGTTTATTGCTGGGGACGCGAACCAGGTCATAACAGAATAATATTCCTCATGACGAGTTTTCTTCCTCTCTGGTCATGATAACCCTGCCCTTGTACTTTTTTAAAACAGTCATGAGCGCTGACTCAAAGCGTGCTTCTGCTTTGAAGTGAGGAAAAATTACTGGGGCGGAAATATTAGCAGTTTGACTTCCTTCCCTCTGGGAGGCGCCCTTTGTCTTCTTGCTACACCTGTATGCAGCTCTCAGTTCGGTTCCCTTGCACAGCTGGTCTTCTTCTCTCCTGAGCTGTAATTGCAGCTCTGTCCTGGGAAAAAGAGGGAGGAAATCCCAGAGCTTTTGCTTCGCAACAATGACAATAAAAAAGAGGTGAGGAAAAGAGGAAGAAAGCATTTCAGCTGAGATAAAAGAGGGAGGGAGGCTTAGGAGGAAAAAGGGAGGTGGAGGAGTGCTGGCTCAGGAGTGCAGGGAGAGGTGGAGGTAGAGATGAAGGAAGAAGGAGTTAGGAGGTGGTGGAGGGATGGCGTTGGTGATGGTAGTAAAGTCTTGAGTTTATTAACCTCATTTAGTTTAAAGGGGGCCGAGAGCAAGGGGAAGGGGAGAAATGGTGTGTTCATACTGTGAACGCAAGGCTGGCGTTTACTAATGAGGGCTGAGAGTGTACACACACACACACCAACACAGTCTTACTTTACTTAGCTCATTCCCTTGCTCATGCCTGATTCACCTTGATCTAACGCCAAGTATGCAGGCAGAACACAGATTCACAGGACTGGGTAGCAGTCAGATCCGTTTTTTTCACTCATATCTAGCAGCAGCTGAAAGGCTGTTGATATAAATAGAGAGAGAGAGCTGCCGAGGCACATAATCACCGATTCCCAGACGCACCACACTGCTTTAGATTATGACATTCTGGACCTTATAATTTCTCATGCATTGCCAATGTATTATACATGAAAACACAGACTAAAAGACAGACATGGAGTCTTTCTTTCTTCAGCATCCCTTTAATGCTGGTCTTTTGTATGTGGGAGGGAACCAAAGGATTTAGAACAAAACCCAGCCAAGCTCTACACTGCGAGGCCCTGGGTCAATAAGGTTAACAAACAAATAAGTGATTTATATAAGGTCTTGTGAGGTAACATGGCTAACCCTGTTTGCTAAGGTTAAAGCAGACTCTAGATAAATGTTCTCAACAACAAAGTTCTAAAAAGCTCTAAGAAAAAAGTATTTTTTCCAATTGAATAAAACAAATGTATAAGTGTGCAATAAAAGTTAAGATCTAACTGCATGTTTACAGACTTTACACTAAGAAAAAGTCGACTTTAGGTGTAGGAGCGTGTATTTGGCAGCTCAATGTATAAAGAGCCTTCTGCTGTTAAGTTTTGTACATATGTCATCATGCACAGTGGAGCTCAAGCATGCATATGAAATAATCGTGTTACAGCCATTGCAATTAGCACTGTTCTAATCTTTCTTCGTGAAGCAATGCTTTGTCCTCACTACCATGATACACGTGTATGACATTGCTGATTTGCAATAAGTATGCAATCGCAGCAGCCACAGGCACCGATAAAGGAACTGATAAGCATAGACGCGTACGACTCTGATGCTTTGGAAAACTTGGAACCGGTGTTCAAGAGGCATCGAAGTTTTCGATTTCCCTCCCTTTCAGTGACAGGATTTCATATATCAAAATCAATCTTATATCGCTGATACCGCCGATATAAAACTAGAGCAGTTAGCGTTTGTGTAGATTGATGTTCGCGGATCAAAGGGCTGTTTTAACACTATTGTGGAAAGTTGTACATTTAGTTTGAGGCAAGAAGACAGACCCCAACCCATTCATCCATTATGCACGGCGAGCACTAATGGACACAAAGAATGCACACTTAAGATGCTTGCTGAAGATGAATGAATGAAGATGCACTCTGAACTATTGACAAATGGCGTGAAACATACACACACCACCGACACACACACAGAATTCACCGCAAAGATGGATGATGGCACAGGGAAGATGCTCCCCGAACTGAACTGTAGCTGACAAATGAGCTGACACCTCAGTGCATGTACTGACCCCCTGCTATGGCTGACGATGGGTGGGTTATTTTGTGATTTGACAAGGGGTTAAGAGACCATTTCTTCACCTTCATTCTTCTGCTGATTGTTATAGCCAGAGATAAACTATGCACCCCCTTTTTAATCACTATTCAGTCATTTTCTTTAGGCGATGTCAGGTCAGTTTTATCAATCAATCACAAATTTGCATACATAAAACACAATTTATGTATGTATAGTCTGATTCTAGTATTTCGATTGGTGTTTTTGCAGTAAAAAACATGCCCTAAGTAAATATATATTAAATACATTAAAGGTCTCCATGCTCTTCATCTCTGCTCATGTTAAAACATAACACTGTGAAGCAATATTTGCATTTTTTTTAATTCAACTATTTGGAGAACTGAATGAGTGGTTAAATGTCAACTCTGTGAGCGAAAACCAAATACTCTTTGATCTGATACAGTAAACCCTCTACCATCTGGATCTTTGAGCAGGTAAAGTAAAACTAATTAGCAAATATTTGACCCGATAACAAAAAAATCCTCTAGAAAAGAGCAGATTCCACAGTCTCGAGGCCTCGTTTGAACTGGCAACCCCAAACCCATCAGTCGGGCACTCAAAGTTTGATCTTAAAGAGCTGTGACCGGCCATTCAAGGCAGCTTTGAACCGTTTGTCTGCGTGTCAATACACTGCCCATTCACCATGTTTCACACACACGCTATCATTAAACTTTTGACCCTGCCGCGTCTGTCACTCCTTGACAAAACTCTGTTCTTTGAGCTCTGTGACTACTGTTTAAGCAGCGGACAGCTCTGTCACATTAGGTTTACTTATCTCGTCTTTATTGTTTGGTTGTCATTATCTCTCTTTTTAGGCCACACACCTAAGGGTGCAGGTCAGCTGTTGTACGTTGTGATTGTATGATAAATCCTAAAATTCATGGTAAAGACTTTGATTGTTGTGTAGCGTCCCTGCAAAAGTCTCAAGAAGTCCCACATTTCTTTATAGTTTACTAGGAAAATGGGTAATAGAATGATAAATACATTGTTTAGTCCATATTTGAGAATCTTTTAAACAATAACAATAACAAAGAAGTATGAAAATAAAATAAGTGGGGTATTTTATTGAAGCGTGTACAAAAATTTATCGAAATACCGTATATAAAGCAGTCTTCTAACAAGCTTGAAAGTCAATATTTGTTATGACTGCCTTATTTTCTTCAGCTGAGCATGGCTACATTTCTTGTAATTTCTTCAAGTAGTCTTCAGGAATACTTCTGCATGTTTCTTGAAGGAGATTTAAAGCTCTTTTTTGGATGTAGACTGACTTGTTCTGTTTTTTGTTGAGATGATCCTACAGTGCTTTAATAATGCTGAGATCTGAGCGCTGGGGAGGCCAGTCCATGACTCATAGTGTATTTTTCTAACCAGGTATGTTTTACTCACTCTATAATCACTCTATAATATCTGTGGCTGCTGATTTTCAGTCCAGTTCTTGTGTAATTTAGCATACCTGGATCTTTTTCCCTGTTTGCCTTCCTTAAGAATCACTTTGTGACAGCCACCCTCCCACTGAGACCATTTCTGATGATAATTGGGTGAACAGCATTATTAAGGTCCTGTGTCAGATGTTCTTTTTTTGTCCTCCACTTGTTAACGTTTCCTCAGATATTTTAAGGGCACACAATACCGAGATATGACATGTTTTTGGCTAACAGGTCTGTCAAACTCTTATCTTTGAGATTTTTCACACATTCAATTAAAAAAATGCGAACAAAGTATGTGTTTTTGTCAGGCTGCTACAAAGCTACAGATACAATTTTAGATACAATTTTTCTAGACATACCAATGGTTCATTCCAATGAAGTTGGTGTCTTTTAAGCTTGAATGGCTCAGGTCAGTGTTTAGTAGCTTAATAAAGAAACTTAACAAACTAAAAAAACAAAAAAACATTTCTTGGAAATGGTCAGGAACAAGGGCTGGACTGAAAATGAGTGAAAAACCATTCATTGTCCATAGAAAAACTTCTATGACCTGCAGATTGCCCGGAAAACCGTAGCTAAAGACCACTTAAAAATTATTTTAAAAAGTCTGGCTCCTTGGAAGCAAAATGTGAAGAAACAAGGGATGACTCAAGATTTTGTTGTGAGCAACCATGTCAAAATTATGCTCCATTAACCTGTAATATCCCACAGTAACAAATGACTGAGAGCTGCTTCACAGCTCATTGCCAAGCAATAATGTAAGACAGTTTAGTTGTTTTATTGCTTAACCTTCAATGTAACAACCCACCTTATATAATTGTAGGCAGTGAAATATCATATACTCTGAGAAAGTCACACCTGTGGGGGGCTTGACATTGTATGTTGGGTGTGGAATGGCTATTTCTGTGGTTTTTCTACAGCTTAGCCAGCTGATCACTCTGATAACAATGTAGTATCCATTACTCGATGCTCAATCCAGCCACCCAGACAAGTAACCTGGAGGTCACGGCCTCTCAGCCATTCAGCCACTATCCCAAGCCAACCGCTGGCCAATACCACTCAATACCCCAGGTCCAGTTTCCCCATCTGTATCAACCCCCATCCCTCTGATCTCCACCACGGTCCCAATAGTAATGTCTGGATGGGGGTCTGTTGGCGCCTAACCAGCAGCAGATGTGGCTCCGCACAGAACACCGGCCCTCATTAACTTCAATGGATTTCCTAATGCGACAGCTACCATATTTCATTTACCGCGCACACAGACCCCAGCGGACCTGACGGGGCTAACTGATACTTCCATTCTCCTGCATTGCAGAGTGGTCGTAGGGGTTTAGGGACTGGGGGGAGAATGGTACACTGAGAGTCAGGCGGTGAGGAGATGGGGAGTGTGAGGGGAGGGAAGAGTAAGGGATGTCAGGAACCAGAGCAGAAGACGTGACCCCTCTTACTGAGAGGAAATCAATTAATTCAAGCTTTTTCCAGAGCTGTGCCTGAGAGGAGTGGCTGCAGCCAACTCAGCAATCTGAGGCAGACGTTAAATTTAACAGTAAGAGCTTGCAACACCTGCATTAAATCAAAACGAGAGGAAGGGATAAAATAGGAGTGTCATTGTTGGTGCGGAAGAGAGAAGGAAAAGGATAGCGGAAGAGATTAAATGCGCAAAACATGGATGCTAGGGGAGACTTATGCGGAGCGAGAGACAGAATGTTGGAATTTATGGTCCTGGGTCTCATTGTTCCTGTACACGTGAGAGTGCACAGCTGGGGGAAAAGAGGGAAATGGGGTACAGATGTACTGTATCCAACACAGAGCTCTGAACTTCAATAGATACATTATGATGTGCTCCCCTGCTGCACTCCTTTTCCAAACATCAAAACCTCCTACCTTTCTCACCCTTGTAGCTACTGCTCCTCCCTCCCCCTTCCTCCTCCCAGCACACACACCCGATTACCCCTTTTTAATACACCAATATCCGCTGCTTTTTTTTCTTTCTCTCTGGCAGTAGGTTGTATTAATTTCACTTTCATTTTATTCTCCTTATTTAACGGACGCAGCGGGTATCGCCAAGCTGTGGCCTCCTTTGAACTACTTGTTTTAAAAGCTACCTAAACGCGCATACAGATGTAAGCTGTAGCAATGTCCAGCCTTAACGACATGGGTATATTATCATGCCCCAGACGACAGTTCATCACAGCTGTTCACACTTTCCCCCACCTCTTACTTCCACATTCCTTTAACACGCGCATACAAATCATTATGAGAGAACATATGGAAGTAGAAGAAGGAAGCATGGGAGGGTGGGAGAGAACCGTGCCCCCTGAATCTTCAGGATTTACCCTCTTTTAGGATTCCCGGGGAGCTGGCTGAACTAATGCGGAGCAGGGGTATCAGTGGAGGCTCTGAAAGTGGGACTGGCCATGACCCTCTTCTCCTTTAACTAAAGAGCGAGACAGGGAGGGAGAGAGTGAGAGCAAGCTTCCCTAAGGAGCGGAGAGAGCTGAGACGCTTGATAATTCCCGGTGCTTTCCCGGTGCCTATAGAGGAAGGGGGCCCCTCTGGATTTGTCAGTTGTGGCTGCAGCTGTCTCCGGGCAAAATGGACCACAGTGGACTTGACATTTGATCTCTCTTCTCTCTCATTCTCTGTGCCTTTTTCTTGTCCCTTTATCTCGTTCTCTTGCACTAACTCTCCGTCTTGCACCATCATTCCTTTCACTGTCTTCACTTTCTGTCTGTGTCTCTCTGTTTCTTTCTTGTTTTCCCAAGAGTGTTTCCACACAGAGTTGGAACAATTAATTTAAAATGTACATTTTTTTAATCCCATACTTGCTTTTTGGTTCTCTTATTCTTTGTCACCCAAAACCCAGAAGAAGAAGTTGTTGAAAAAAGATCTGCAGAAACAAAAAATAATCTGGAAATACTGTTACAGTCGTATTAAGATGCCCCGCTTTTCGTCACCTCCTGTCAATTAAGTCAGTATGAAGCGAATTAGTCACTTTTCTATGGTTCAGGGATTTGAACTGGGACAGGTGTTTTCACAGAAACAATGTACATTAGACTCTTTCCTTTGTCTTGACCCAGGAAATAGTCTAATGCACCCTATGGGTTAAACTGAAATTTGACTAATGGAAGAGTAATGAGACCAGAATGTCGTTGATCAGTCTAGTCTCCGCTTATCTACACCGTCTTCACAGCTGTTGGAGTTCTCACAGTAATGAGTACATCTGACGTCATTACTTTGATCGCTATCACCATAACCTTCATAGTTTTTCAGAGCTTCCTTATTGTTCTTATTATTATTGTCTTGTGTATATGTATAAAAATGTTGCTTGTTGTTGTATATGAAAAGTCAAGTTGCAAAGGCAATTATTCCATTAGATTACAAGCATTTTTTCTTAAACTATGACAGACAACATATCAGCTTCCTTAATTTCTCAACTTCCTTCCACAGCATAGTTATGGCGAGTCTGCTGTATTCAACAATTTAACAACGACCCTGAAGATGAACACTCGAGGGATGTCATAAATTGCTGCAGGACACTCGGTCACTGTGGCCCGTTCCGACGTTCACATTGTTCTTGGTCAAACAAACAGTGGAAATGACATCATTCGCAACAATCAAAGTGTGATATAAAATCGGATACAGCCATTACAACTATAATAAATTATACAAATCATGTAGTGTAGCTTGCTGCTAATATTTTTTATAAAATGTGTCAGTATTTGCAATATCTGAAAACAGTCATGAAAAAGAAACGATTTACCTCCTGGATGGCTTGATCAGAATCATTGCCCTCTCTTCTTTAAAAGATTACCTAAGTCTATTGATTTTTGTGGGTATTCATGTGTGTACGGCTCTCTTAAGAGAGGTAAATTTCAGCTGAGTTTAGTTGTCAGACAGATGGCTTCACATTTGACTCTTTGGGTATGCAGAGGAGTTCGCGGTGACTACAAGGTTCCCGGGTCATTTGGCTGTAAAACAAACCCAAATCATCACCCCACCACCACCGTGCTTGACATTTTTCATGAGGTGTTTGCGCTCATATGTTAAATTTGGTTTTCTCCAAATGAAGTACTGTGAATTATGGGCTTTCATCTGTTCAAAGAACATTGGGCCAGATGGCTTGTCAGATGCAACTTTGCAAATTCTACTTTGTGTGTTTACTGAGAAGAGGCTTTCGCCTGGTAACCTTTACAAAAAAAAGTCATAGATGCCGTAGTTTTAAAAATAAACTAATTTTACCATAATAAACTTTGACATTTAACTTACTAAATGATTCCAGTAAAGTCTGAGATGTGTTTTAGAGTTTCTTTGTGCACTGCACGGTCTGCCTGTGGAAGCAGTAATGTTGCACTTAGTTTTTCACAGGACTGCACAGTATTCTGTGAAAACCTTTCCCCCCCCCACTTGACTGTATATTCACAAACAGCGGCACATTACTGTTAAACATTTCCTGTATTTTTACGGTAATTTGTTACAGTGAACACAACAGGCAAATTAGCCGAATGAAAATGTGTTTTGTGGGAGACCGACTTGCTGTTTTATGTGAGTATTCTTCTTTGCTTTGAGTAAAATTTAACTGACATATTAGTGCCTTTACCTGAGAAAAGCATTCCAGTGCTCTTTCATTCTCAAGTAATTGACCCACTTTGTCTATATAACACATCTGGCTCCCAGAGCCGCCCTGTAAGGCTCTGAGTCTCTATAAAGTGAAACACCATCCATAAAATCTCCATTAGAGCAGTGCTGCCTGGGGGTCAGCGCTCCACTGTAATGCCTTCACACGTGGGGTTAGAGGTTAGTGCTGTTGACATTCCTTCCATGACTGTCTGATATCAGAGTGATTGATAAGCCCGAGAGAAGCTCTGGGAGGTACACACCCTCTCAGCTCCTGAACTTAAACATTTACGTTTAAGATCTGCGCCTTTCAGCGTATCCGCCCTTGCCTCTTCTTCTCCGCCTGTGCATCTTGTTCCCCCTCTGTCACCTGGGTGTCTGGTGGATCTCCAGTGAGGCTTAAATGTCACACGGGGATTGACCTTGGAGACATCGTAGCAGAGAGTGTTTATCTGGCTTTCCTCTTAGCTAAACCAGATAAAAGAAGAGAGCTGTGATTGATCGCCCACTCTTCTCCTGAGCCTTCATAGGTTTTCTGTTAGCGCTTCCATGTGAATGTGAGCTACAGTAGAAGGCTGTGAGTTACTGTCAAATTCCACACCTTCTGAGTGCTGTCGGCCTTGGAGGCATGGTAAAGACTTCTACCTGTGGACAAGTACATGAGTGGCAAATTTCTTTATCTTTTGATACATTTCAAGGTTTTACTGCTGACAAAAATGGGTGGGAATGATGACATGCAGAATGTGTTTTAGCCTCCTCCCCTATCAAAACACAAGTTAACAGGCTCTTATTGACAAATTGCAAAAGCAGATAAGAGTCACTGATCAGTTCCAAAACAGGGCTCTTGGAAAATACTTACTAGTAGCTAGGTGGAATGAGTCAGTGTGTACCCGAGGTGCTTTCAGATATCTCTTAGCATCAAGATGGACTTTTGTTTGAAAACAGACATGAGAGAGAACAAAGGGTTTTTCTTTAATCTTTATGCAGGCTGTGTAAAATGAGGATACAATTACAGCTTTTATAGATACTTGTGACTTACAGTAAGAAGACAAATGAACAAAGCACACCCAGATTTCCCGTAGGCCAGTCAGTCATTAGGGCCCACTCAGAGTCCAGCTTATCTTTCCTAATCAAATACTCTAGCCCCACAAAATCACATGTAATTAGAGGTTCTCCATTTTTTCCAGTTCCTCTCGGTCTAAGCTCTGTGACGATAACCTTCCTTGCTGCTGCTGTCTCTGGTGTCTTTGAGTAAACAAATAAACAAACAAAGTTGGAAACAGACGGGCAGCAGCAGGGCGGGCTGGTCAGGGTTCAGTCGCCAGGGCAACGGGATCCTGCCTGTTAGTTTTCCCCCTGGGAGGTGTGTATGTGTTGTGGTGGGGTGACTTGTTGTTTATTACTGTAATTTGTCTGAGTGGCTCTGGAGAGATTTCAGAGTTCTTTGAAGAGGGGCGGGATGAAGCCTGGAGCGTGCCATGCTGTGTCCGGGATTTGGGCCCAGTGTTCAGTTCATCTAACCCCTGCCTACAACCAGCCTTCACCCGGCCTCCACCCATTCTCTAATCTTCCTTCGCAATGCTTTACACTTTATCCCAAATCCTTCTGGTCCTTCAGGCTCTCACAAATAGAGAATTCTTTCCTGAATTCAATCGCAAATTGCAAAGCTGGCAATTGTTCTGCTGCAGGAGTATCGGCGTGTTAGGTTATATTCTGAAACTGATTGGAGTGGTCTTGTTTTAGACGTAAAGGCTAATTCACGTGGTAAACCCCCAATTGCTGTGTGGCAACAGCTCACCAACCCTCAAATGTTAATTCAATTCAATTCAATTTTATTTACAAAGCGCCAAATCACAACAAAAGTCGCCTCAAGGCGCTTCATAGATACAGAGAAAAACCCAACAATCATATGACCCCCTATGAGCAAGCACTTTGGCGACAGTGGGAAGG
>NW_005187442.1:819981-830478 GCF_000239375.1 Pundamilia nyererei | reverse complement strand
GGCCTGAAAACTGAAGGCTCTCCCTCCCATTCTACTTTTAAATACTCTAGGAACAACAAGTAGGCCTGCAGAGCGAGAGCGAAGCGCTCTAATAGGGTGATATGGTACTACAAGGTCATTGAGATAAGATGGGGCCTGATTATTTAAGACCTTGTATGTGAGGAGCAGGATTAATGAAACACTGGCATGTCAAGCTCCAAAGGTTTAATATTAAAATGTCTGAGAAGAACTTTAAACATCAATTTGTCAATGATAAAATGTGCATCTGCTGTCACTTTATATACTGGTCTAAAAAATTTGATCACATGATCATCACACTTTAACACAAAGTCAGTTAAACTACAAGGAACCCAGTTTGTCCAGACAGAAAGCATAAGCGATTGGAACTCGACTTCACCTGCTTTGGCGCAAATGGCAGTGATAACAAGTGCACTAGAGAGCCAACAACAAGAGAACCTCTCCAAAAGGAAATAGTTTTGCATGTAGTGGCTTCTGACCGTTGCTCTCCCCTTATTCCTCTGGGAAGAGTTTTGCTTTTTGTTCGTTTTTGTTTTCACTTCTGGTAGCGTGAGATGGCAGCCCATTCAGGTTTCACAGGTAGTTCAGCTTCTACAGGATGGCACAATCATTATATGATGTCACAAGAAAGTTTGCTGTGTCTCTCAGCACAGTCTCAAGAGTGTAGACAAGATAACAGAAGATAGGCTGTGTTATAAAGTTTGACAAGCTGTAGAAGGGTATCAACCCAGCAGTGGGATCAGTATCTGCTCCCTTCTGTGAGGAGGAACAGGAAGAGAACTACTCGTGTGTGTGTCTGACTAAATATTCAGAAACAGGGACCATAAGGGTATCATAAGGGCCTGATATCCTTTTAGTGGGACCTCTCCTCAGAGACCAGCTCCATGCAGCTTGAATGGGATTCATCAGTGAACAGCAGAACCGGTGCCTAGTTCTCTTCACAGATCAGAGCAGGTTCATACTACGCACATGTAGTAGAGAAGAAAGACTCTAGTGAGTGTTATGCCATCAGTAACAAAGGCTGTAATGCCACTGACTGGCCCTCATGTTCCCCAGACCTGATTCCAATTGAAAACCTCTGGGACTAGTGCATGTCATGCTCCCAAAGAGCTCCACAGACTGTCAAAATGCTCATTCATTCCTTTAATCCAGGTCTGGGAGAAGATCCCCCAGGACACCATCTGCTGTCTCATCAGGAACATGCCCAGACGATGTTAGGAATGCATACAGGCACGTGGGAGCCATAAGAAGGACTTGGCTGTATTATGACACAAGCTGGATCAATCTGAGATTTCACTTTTAAGTGTTAATTATTGATATGATTTTAAATCCAGTCCGAAAAGGGTTGATTATTTTGGTTTCCACTGATTGTTCTTGTGTTATTTGGTTCTTAACATATTACACAATTCTTGTTGGTAACTTGAATATTTCACTCATCATGATCCATTGTGTGATTTAATTGTTCCTTGAGAGTTTTTTTTTTCTTCAGTTTTTATGTAAACAAAAAAAAATTCTGTTTTCAGTGCAAGTTTAAGTGTCAGAAGATCTAAAAATATCTGGCTGGTGGCTGTCTGCATGTTTAGTGTGTTTGTGTTCTGACATAGGAAGCTGTCTTATGCAGCCCAAAGCCATCAAAGTGCATGGCCGTCTGTCTTCTGTGTCCACCGTGGGTGGGTGGGGGTCACGTAGTCCCAGACTAAGTTTAATTGGTGTCAAGCAGGCCACAGTGAAAAGCCATCAGAAGTAGGGAAGCTCAGTGAGACAGGAAACCTTTTATAAGGGGACTTCCTCCATCTGCATGACTCTGTCCCTTTCTGTCCTATTGTCTCTGCTCTATATCCCTGGCTCTTAAAATCTCTCACCACCACTCAGCTTCTATCTGCTCTCTTCCTCTCCCACTCACTCTCCACTGGCTTCAAACATTCACTATTTACCACCTCCAGTCCCACCCTCAATGCTCACTCTCTCTTTCTCCCACTGTGGTATTGTTTTTATGTCTGAAGGCTGTCCTTGGGTAACTGAAGAAGTTTGTCTCTGGGGGAAACCCGTGACCACAGAACCAAACCGAGCCAGAGGGCCTAATGATGAGAGGACTTCCTGACAGCTTCTACTACAATACACACAGACACACATAACTAGTCATAACATGAAGCTGATGCACTAGACTATATTTTTACGTGATTATTCTCAATGCATTATGTAGCAGACATTCAGACAGCTTTCTTGTAATCAAGCTTATGTGTAAGTTCATTAAGGAATGTCTGGGTTCCTGGGTGTTCGGCTACTTTTCTGTTTACACGTCTGCCGCTTCCCACGCTGTCAGTCTCAATACTGACATCACAACTCTAGTCCAATCATCTTCTCGCCAGCCTTCTTTGAGCTAATCAGCCTCTGCTTTGCGTGGTTTAAATATTTGCTCTCTGTCATTCTCCCTTTCAGACTGTCTTTTATGCATTCCACCTCCTCCCCATCTCCACCTCAGACACATCAGCCGGAGCTCTATTCAATCCTCAGTCTTCATCTTCACCACCATCACCAGCGTCTAGACTCCAGGAGGTCCTGTCCTAAGTCCTGTCACTGCTGGGATTCCATCTAATCTTAAAATACATTTCTCTGTCTCAATAAATCATGTTCAGTTCTTCCAAGATGACTCTCCTTGATGAAATTTCCCTAAGTAGTCTTCAGGAATAGTTCTCCGGGCTTCTTGAATGACATTCAAAGCTCTTCTTTGGATGTTGGCTGTTTTCTCTTGTTGAGGTTCAGGCTCTGTGGAGGCCTACTTATGACTATCCAGGTATGTTTCCACTGACTGGATGTTTGTTTGGGATCATTCTCATGGTGAAAGAGGGAATCTGTTGCCAGTCAGAAACTTTCCATATTATATTGCGCAGTGGCTCAAAATCTGATTGTACTTTTTTGCATTTATAATTACATCAATTTTGACTATGCAGCTGCAAACCATGTCAGGGGTTGACAAACAAACAGATGAATGTAGCCACTCATTATTGCACTGTTTTCCTGACCTCAACTATACCTACTGATGATGAAAAAATTTGAATTCATCACGTCATAAGAAATCAGAGCCACGTCATTCCCGCTGGTTTTCAGTACAGCTGAAGGGCAATCATCTCTCAGGTCTTGTGTTAGGTCTTTGCCGAATTTGTCCTCTTTCTTAGTAACATGACTTTCAGATACTGTGCATCTGCCATAGAAAGGTTTTCAGGCTTGCCTCTTCTTCTTTTGTCCACTTTCCTCAAACGCATGCCATGATTTTGGTAAGAGCTCTTTGGGAATCACATTGTTGGTGCAAAACACTATTTTATGCCTGTCATCCTGTTGTATCTTTGGCATTTTTTGTAGATTCAATTAAAGAAATGGAAACAAATTGTGTTTTTCGGTGTTAGGCTGCTAGTAGCAAATTGCCTAAAGATACAATTTCAGTTGACTATTATGTATAGACACAACACTACTTCATCGCTTGAGTTAGGTCCCTTTTATGCTTGAATGATCGATAGGTCAGTGATTCATAGGTTTCATAATATTGAGTGCTTAACAAACACAACATTTGTCTTAAAAATGTCCAGGTACATGGATTGGACTGAAACGGTCTGACACCTTGGGAACAAAATATAAAGGAATGAGGGGTTCTTCAAAACTTTTACACATGTAAAGTTCAAAACTTTAAGTTTCAGTATGATATGAGAGTTTATGTTAAAGCGATTCAGCATTAATGGTTAAACGGTCTTATCAGCAATGCATCTTTTATTTCTTTTCAGCACAAACACTTTTGCTTATATGTACACAAACCCATGCACACAAATAAAGATAATGAAGCAGCTGCATTTCCCAAGTGCTGGCTGCTGTGTTTTGTCAGCAACTTTAACTGTAACCGTAACCCTAACTGTAATTACTGTTGCACAAGAGCAACCAGTCAAAGAAAACACCTAACTGCAGTGTAGAGAGCTTTTCTTTTTATGCAAATGCTTTTTATGTATATATATATATATGTATATATATATATATATATATATATATATAATACAGTCCTCTTACTGTTTTTATGCTGTGATTTTACTTTCAGTATCAAGCATGGATGTGGTACACAAAGAGGTACTTTCTTTTTGTCTTTGTTAATGGACCTGTGCCAAAAATGTTATAGGGAAGTCTCTGCCACCCTTTCGGAGAAATACCTATGAGGGTGTCAAAGACCATGGGAGAACATTCCATTCTGTGCTGGTAAAGGTACGTCACAGCACGCCGAAGCGCTGGAAAAACCATATTTGTCGCAGGAACCAGGAAGCAAAGAGCGGGAGCAAGTACAAACTCATCCTGACAGCTAAGCAGCAACGGTGGACGCCTAACTGCCATTGTGATGAAAGTATGCACAAAGTTCGTTTCTTGTTTCATGACAAGACAAGCTCACACACTTCCAGTGAAACTATCTGAATGATCTGCTTAACTGACGGACAGAAGATACCTTTAAAAAAAATCCCGCAGGTTTTCTTGGCCTTGTTTCTGTAACAGCTATTTCAATGAAAAAAGAAAGCATCCCTCTGTTTATCTTTGAACCAGACACTCTGCAATCAGCCGTTCTGCCAACCTGTGTCTCTTCTATCTTTGTTCCCTTTCACTCTCATTTTTCTTTTATCAGACTCTTCTTTTTGTTTTCTTTCAGCGTCTCCTCCTCCTCTGCACCTCTCTTTCTGAACACCCCCACTCCCACCATCCTTCCCCTTTTCTCTTTCTCTCTCTTTCATTTCATTATTTCTGAATGCAAACCTTTTTTCTAAGTCCCCCCTTTTTTTCTTTCTGACCCCCACCACCACCACCACTTTTTCTCCGCCCCTCTCTTGTTCGATCCCTGACTCAACTTTCACATTCCTGGAGCATTCCTGTAGGATTAGCCTTTAGCACTCTCAGGCTATGCAGAGGCCACAGCCCCCCACTGTGATGGTGGCAGGCACTAACGGACAACAGAGAAAAGTGTGTGTGTGTGTGTGTGTGTGTGTGTGTTTGTGTGTGTGTGTGTGTGTGCACTATCCTCTCACTTTCTTTCATCCCTTCCTCTGCCCGGCCTACTGCCCCGATTCCACCAAGCTCAGTTTCCATCACAGATAGCAGCCTTCAGGTCCCATTCCCAGTGTCCTAAGAGCCTTCATTCAATAAATGATCAAAATTCAAAAGTGCTAGTGACATTACTATTTATTTTGTGTACAAAAAAAATGTTGTGAAAAAAAACTGCAGGTCTCTTCTTTGACTCAGACATTTATCTGAATTTGAAAGGATACAAATGCTATGCTATCAGTTTTCAGGGTGGACATTTGTTAAACAGGAAAAGCATAGGTGTCAGGCTCTTGCACAGAAGAACAGACACTTTAACAGATTACTGTTATAGCAACTTAAATGCCTCCTTTGGAAGTGCTGTTTCCAGATTAAATACTCTTTCTGGCCACCAGGGACACCTAACTCAACTTAGTGCACTTTTAGGTAAAGATGACCTGCTGAAGTTCAAACTGAGCATCAGAATTGGGAAGAAAGGTGATTTAAGTGACTTTGAACATGGTAGTAGTGGCTGGTGCCAGATGGGTTTATTTTCCCACACAACCATCTCTTGGGTTTATAGAGAATGATCTGAAAGAGAGAAAATAACCAGAGGGCAGCAGTTCTCTGGCATAAATGTCTTGATGATGCCACAAATCAGAGAAGAATGGACAGAGTACTGTGAGCAGTGTTGGTCAAGTTACTTGAAAAAAGTAATCAGTAACTAATTACTGATTACTTACCCAAAAAAGTAATCCCGCTACTTTACTGATTACTTATTTTCAAAAGTAATTAATTACTTAGTTACTTTTTAAAAACATGATTTACAACCTGAATAGGTAATAAAGCGATAGATCTGTCTGGCCAATTCTACTTTTTCTGCATAATCCATCATACAAAATGTAATCAAATGGAAAAGTCCCTTTTTATAACTTGTTTTATTAGTTTTAATCTTTTAACTTTATGCATCAAGCAAAAATTTAATTATATGCAACATTCTCTGACTGGAAGAAATTTGTTTAACATTTAAACCTATTTTCTGCAAATTCCAGCACATAAAATATTTTTTTTGTGTG
Source organism: Pundamilia nyererei (assembly GCF_000239375.1). Classification (NCBI taxonomy): domain Eukaryota; kingdom Metazoa; phylum Chordata; class Actinopteri; order Cichliformes; family Cichlidae; genus Pundamilia; species Pundamilia nyererei. The sequence goes on along the minus strand of NW_005187442.1, from coordinate 824,344 downwards.
TGTTTACACTCACTCTTTCAAATAGATGCAAGTAAAACACAGCAGAAAATAAATAAAGTCAAAGACTAGCAGTCCCGTTGCTCTATTTTCACCTGTAAAGCAGGAGTGGGGTAGGCGGAGGTTTACCCTGGTGTAGGTGTGCCGCAGCGGTCAGTGGAAGAATCCGCGAGTTTCTCTGTGAATTTCCCATTACGTTGTAGCGCACTCGGTGCTTGCTTGGAAGTTTAGGGGGTTTTTTTTCGCTGTAAAAAGAAGTTTTCTTCCCACGCACAACGGACACTAATGTTTTTGTCACTTTTTATGGAATCAAACTCAAAGTAAGGTCAGAACTTCCACGCTTTAAACGCTGCACGCTCATACTCTCTCCCGCACTCGATATATTATCCATTGTTGATCTGCACACAGCTGTTGTCACGAACGGCGCACTCGCTTACGTCACTGTCATGAGACATTCTTGCAAAAAAATCACGGTTTTCGTAACGCAGTAACGCAGCGTTCCTACGGGAAAGTAACGGTAATCTACTTACCGTTTTTGCAATAGTAATCCCTTGTAACGCGTTACAAGTAAAGCATTTCAAACCTTGAAGCAGACGGGTTACAGCAGCATTTTGGGTGCCACTCCTGTCAACTATAGTTCACAAAGGCTCACCGAAATTGACCAACAGACGGTTGGAAAAATGCTGCTTGGTCTGATGAGTCTTAATTTCTGCTGTAACATGACATTCAAAATGATGGCTAAGAATTTGGCACATGAACATGAAATTGTGAATCCATCTTGCCTTCTGTGAACAGTTCAGGCACCTGGCGTTGGTGCAATGGTGTGGGGCATTTTTTTTTTTGACACATTTAATAGTTTAAAAGCCACAACTTAAATGAGTATTGTTACTGAAGGATATCTTCTGGTGGCTGCTACCAGAGGGATAATGTACCATGTCACAAAGCTCAAATCAACTCGAAAAAGTTTCTTGATTTGACTATCGTGACTTCACTGTACTCAAATGACCTCCACACTCAATAGATCTCAATTCAATAAAGCACCTTTGAGATGTGATGGAAAAGAAGATTTGCATCATGACTGTTTAGCGGGGAAATCTGCAGCAACTGTGTGACGCTATCGTGTCAATATGGACCAAAATCTGAGAAATGTTTCCAGTGTCTTGTTGAATCTATGCCACTAAGAAATAAGGCAGAGTTCCAAGCTGGAATTATAGAGAGCTTTTCTTGTTCTTCCAATTCTGACAAAATGAAATATAACAAGCATGAAAATATTAAGTCATCTCAAGGAAATACACATGTTCTAAATAGGACAAGTGGCTGCAGACATTTCGCCACAGTAAGAAAATCAGTACATTCTGTTTTTTATCAGGATGTGTGGTAGTGGCTTCACCTTGTAAGGTTATTTTTTTTGTGTGTGTCAATGTTGCAAAATGTGGTCCTCAAAACTACTACTATTGCAGGAACTACCTGAAAGGTGCTCTTGAATACTGCAGCTGTGTTATGAAAATGTAGGCCAAGTTAGAAATTGATGGGTAGATGTGCCAATGCCCCCCCTGTTCCACACTCATTTTACGTTTTCATATATTTGTAACCTCACGTATGACGTACCATCAAGTGGTGGGCAAACATATAATATTTACTGGCAATGATAGCGTAGCTCGTATTGTTTTCACATTATGAGACTGTGCGTGTGTGTGTATTTGGCAAAATGTGGTGCTGGGGACACGAACTATATGGGGAATAACACAAAGATGGTTTTGTCTGCTTCGTCAGGAGTTTATACGCTGTTTGTCTGTCTGTGGACAGATTTTCTCAACATCAGAGTGTCACAACAAAGCCATCAAAATAAAGGCTGAGGACAGCAATGGGTGTGGTCTGAAAACTTATTGGCATTGTGGCTGGTTTGATCACATCACAAGAGGATTTCTGGTTCCTTTTTTAAATTGAAGCAGATCTTAAAATGTCTTTTCTAAAAAACTGCACAAAATCCACACAAATCATCTTGCAATAGAATTACAAAGTAACTGGAAATAAATATCTCACTGTCAAAAAAACATACCAGTCTAAACAAAGCCGTGCTGTCCCGAACAGAAAAGAGAAACTGAACTCCTCACGCATCCTTTCTGTCAGTGTTCATTAAACTGCAGCTGCTAGCGGATTGATATTACTGTTATTTGAGTCATGCTAATGATCCTTAGGAACAAAGATGATATCTTTAGATTTTTTTTTTTTAAAAGTGGATGTCTGGACCGAAGAAAAAAGGATCACTAAGATAACATGAATTAAAATACTGTGGCATATTCAGGGACACTCTGACCTGTCTCTGCTCTCCTTCTCACCGCTTCTTTTTCTTGTTAATCCGAGCCTTCAAGTTAAAAGTGAAGTGCTATGAGGTAATCATTCCCTCTTTCCTGTTTGTTCTTGTGTTTCTATAAGGGGGCTTTGTGTTGAGTCAGTGTTACATGCCAAACTGGTAGCACTGGCCTACCACATGTGGAAACACTCACTTCACCTCCCGGGATGAAAAACTTGGCATGGACGAATGGGAGGAGGGGTGGGAGAAATAGAGAAGGAGTGTGTGTGTGTGTGGGGGTGAGAGAGGCAGGAAGAAATAGATAGAGGGAGAGAGAGAGAGAGACTCTTTTTGCTCAGTATCACCTTACTTCAGCCAAAATAAAAGTATGATCAGAGCCAAAGACGCACCCCAAAATCTCTCAGCTGTTTCCCCTTGCACTGCTGTGAACATGACTCATTTTTATCTGTGCTCCCCCCTCCCTCACTTCCATTTACTCTACCCTTTTCTGTCATACTCACAGTCTCACTCAGATGCCTATCCAAAAATGTTTGCACCTAATTCAGTGCTGCTTGCTTTTATACATTTCCTGCTTTTGCTAAATCCATTGGTTTTCTTACATATTTACTTTTTTCTTTTTCTTTTTGGTCCCTGGCTCAGTCATTTTTTGGGCTGCATACCTCCACTCTTTTTGCTCACTTTTCAGCTAGTTTCTCTCCTTATCCATCCCTATATCTTAATCTCTGCCCTGGCTCATATTGCAGTTCTTTCTGTAAATGTACAGTGCAGTATTCTGTTCCCCGACATCAAGCTGATTGCTTTCTGTCAGACTGTACTGCTGTAAGGGTCCCCGGGGAGACCCGGTCCCTCACATCTAAACATCTGTCCATCTCATTACTGTAGCTCTAGCCGAACCTGAGCCCCTTTTACCCATGCTGACAGCAACACTGGCGAGAATGGGAATGATATCCAGGGGAATGCCGCTGTTCCCGGGTGTCTCCTCAAAGCTCCTGATTATGTGAGGCAGCTGGTTGAGAGACATGAGGGGTCGCCAGGCGACGTTCCACTAAGGTCCCGGATGTTTTCATAGTATGGGTATGGTTTGAAGCATGTATGCGGATCAGTGTGAGGATGGGAATGCACGTCCTGCACCGGGCATCAGTCGGCTGGGTCGTTTGGCAGGAATGTGAGTCAGGAAACCCATAATGGGACAGACTGTGTGCGCTGTCTGGATGACTGTTGTTTTTTAGCACTGCGAGGTACAGAGGAAAAGGATACGGCTAGACGTCATGGTATCGACATTGATGATGATGATGATGATGAAGATATAAAAAAGAACAAAGACTTTTCAACTAAAGCAGAAACAGCTAGGGAGCATAATCCCTACATCTCTTATATCTTTAAATTAGTGGTTTGCGACATCAAATATATTTTGATGTGAATTTCATGGATGACATTTGATTTTATGTCAAGATATTAGGGGAAAATTTTTAATGGTTACCATGAAATATGATACTAACCACATCTCTAAATGCATTTATTAAAAGAGCTTTTATTTTTGGCTATGCTTAAGTGCTCATACAGCGTGTAGAGTCATATCACATTTGGACTCACAGCAGACTTTTAAAAGAGCTGTATTGATGCAGCAGAAAGAGCGATAGCTTCTGTTTTTATTCTTCACTTTCTTTTCATTAAAAACTGGTACCTGCATTAACCGCAACATACCTCAGCTACTAACAGTCCTGGTGGATGTTTTGATTTATCATGCTCGAACCTCTACCCTCTTTTGAAAGATGGGGAAAGCCAAGGTGCCAGACTTGGGGCTTCAAAGCGGTAGCAGACAAATTAATAGGGGCTATCAGGGTGGCTACATCCATCTTTTCTATAGTCTGTGGTTAATGCACAGCATGTCACAAACTGCAGCAAAACTGTATTTTCTTTTTTTTTCTTTTTCTGCCTGTCCTGTTTGGCTCTTTTGCCATCAGAATTGTTGTCTAAAGGCAAAGAAAGATGCCCAACGGATTTACTTTACCAAATTGACCATCCCAGCCTTGCCGTAATGGTCCATTTGAT
>NW_005187442.1:814924-817597 GCF_000239375.1 Pundamilia nyererei | reverse complement strand
CTTGGAAGCACATACCCACAAGTGCAACTCTAACTGTGGCTCATTGAGCAATGAGAACTTATTTGCATCAGCTAAATATTTTTAGCTTGTAGATGGCTTAGTACCAGAGCCATAACCACACCCTTACACAGAAGTATATACAGATAATCTCTTGAACATACGCAATAACAGACATGTCCACAGACACACACAGTTTTATATACACAGTAATACATAAACACTAATAGGGAAATACTCATGAATGCAAATGTGCAGATGCCTCTTTGTTTATCCACACAGGACCCATCTCACACACACACACACACACACACACACTATGAACTTGTCTCGTGTAAGTGAGATGTCTTCTGTTTCAACAATGTGTGCAGTGTGTGCTGCCTGCCTTTTATTCCCCTGGCAGAGTTACCCAATCTCCTGACACGCATTCTGCATGGATGACGGCGAACTCTTCTCATGACGCCGCCGGAGCCACCCGTTTAGTTCCGCCTTGGCTCTGTACACGCACAGTTCATAGGGTCAGAGGGCCAAGAGGGGTGCCGCCTTTCTGTGTGAGCATGAATGAAAAAACCCAGAGCAAAAGGAACAGCTTTGATCTGCTCAGCTTGCCTTTGTCCAGAGATGCAATGTCTGAATTGGACTCTCTTATATACAACTATAGTACAGTGCCAAGCAGTGTGGACTAAAAGAAATAAAGCTGACACTTGCTATGACCTCTGAAGTCCAGCCCATATGAATTCAAATGACTGAAAGCACCAACAACTATGTGTTGACCTTGCTGGAAACGAGCAGAGTGCATTCATGTATTTGCATGAGTGTTTGCATTTGTGTGCTCTTGCCTGTGGCTATTCCCTCACCTCCACTGACCCCCAAGAAAGGGCTCAAAGGCACAGAGGCGGTGCTCTCTGACCTTTGACAGAATCCAAGCCAAATTAGAAAACTCCGCTCATTTATTATTGCAGGTCATGGCGTTCCATGGATAACATGGGAATGTGCTCCAAAATCAACGACCGGGTCAAGACCTGCCTGTTTACATGTCGCCGATTATCATTCCTCATTTATTTACACCTGATTTATTCAGTTAGCAGAGTGGTTTTGTCAGATCACACAGACGATAATTGACACCATCACTTTGATGGTTTTATAAAAGAATGAGTCAGCGATTTTGGCCAATTGATTATGACACGAACCTCTAGTTTGCATGTTGTGACCTATTTCACTGGAGCCACCGCTCTCAAGGGTTTTACAGGCTGACATCATGAGAGAACGAAGTGAGAAATTTGAACTGAAACTAAATTAAATCTCAACCATTTGTCCATAATTGCTGGCTTTTTTTTGCGCAAGCTTCTGCATGTAGCTGCTGATCCAGCAACACCCCAGAGCCTCTCCCCAGATGATTCCCAGAGAAAACAAGTTGTGTGTCTGTGAGACTTTCAATTAAGACACACTGAGCTGTTTATACCGAGCTTGAGGTCTGGCATGCAGCTCCTATACTCACTCACTTTTTATGATGCTCTCAAATCTATAAACTCACTTATGATATAAACATATTCCAGAGGCCATAAAACAGCGGCTTGTTTTTGGCTTATGAAGACACATTAGGGTGTGTGCTTGTGTACAGAGGTGTGTATGACTGAACAGATTATGCGGAGAGTGTGGAAATAAGTAATTGCTTTTGCCCCCCCCCCCAAACCCTCCCCACATGCACTTTATATGCATGTAATTAGCAGCAAACACAACTGAATGTAGTTGAAAGCACAATATATGTCCATACTGTAGGCTGGAGGGATCGTACTGCTGCCTAAAAGGTTGGCACATTGCAGTGAAACTGGCACAAGGTCGCATGTGACGCTGAATGTTGCGTAAAAGCAGGGAGAAGCACGCTATTGGAGCCACAACACACTGAGAGAGTGAAAAAGGGTGCAGCAGCATGAGGGAGTGAGAAACATACAAAAGATGCTTTCACACACTCTGGTGCTAATGGGACTGATGCTGGAATGTCAGTGCAGCTGAGTGAATGCTGAGGTATGTGGTAAGCGTTTGCTTCAGTTCCATGTACAAAATCTTACCTATATGTAAAGATTTTTTCAGGAACCCCCTCTCCCCGTCACATTTTGCTGTCATTAAGGTAACGTGAAGGTAACATTAAGAGAGTTAAGGACACCCCAGTGTTTAATTTCACAGAATTTAGAAAAGAATGAGAGAAGCAGGGAAAGTATTTCTATAATGGTTGACTCATTTGAAAATGTGTTTCTTTACTGTTAACTCAGAATTAAGTCATCAACAAAAGAAATACAAAGTGCATCCTTAGTTTCACCTAGCCTTAATGTTTTATAGAAAGTAAAGATGGATGTTCAAATATCTCCAATCAAATAAAAAAAAACAAAAAATATTTAAAAGAGTTTGCAGTTTAATTTATTACCATAGGGATACGTATAAACATATATTGTTTAAAGAATGGAAATGAATATATAAGAAGTTGATAAAGACACTTTCTTTAACCTTAATAACAATAATGGCAAATGAAACAATCTATTCGGGACTTCCCTGACACATCCTGTCCCTCATATGTGTTGCAGAACCTACACTTCCTTCCAGGGTTACAGCCCAGGCCTTGGCCTTTCACCGGGTGGCTCCTGGTGGGTCACCAGCCTTTCACATCCCACCCTGTCAGGG
>NW_005187442.1:795901-814051 GCF_000239375.1 Pundamilia nyererei | reverse complement strand
TATTGCAAACAACATCAAGTCTGTTTTGTGGTTATACGATATGAAGAATCCAATAATGCAATGTCAGTTCCCTCGCACTTTAATAAAAGCATCCAAGGAGTAGTATGCAATTAAATGCAAGCTGCATATTCTACAATGAAACATTTAGTTTGTAAGGGATATGCAGATGTTAGCAAAATGTACCTAGATGTGGCTGCTTGCATGAAATTATTGAATCAGCTCATTGATCTATAGTGCTGCTTCCCCTACATGTAGAGGCTTATATAGTAGATTTATAGTTCAGCTTTTCTGGGCTCTTGAAATGTTTTAGGTGAATAAATAAATAAGTTTGTAGACCCCAAAAGTTTATGAATTATGAAAGTTTAATATTTATTAAACTTTTTTTCTGTTTGCCTGGGCTGTGATTGGAATCTAGGGTGCTCTTAATTACGTACATGGTGCGCTTGCCTCGAAGACCAGTAGCGCACATATTCTTTCATTTAGCCGTACTTCACTGGTTACTTTCCTTTTTCTAAGTGGGTGTGTCTGTTCCGCCTCCTCCATACCAACTTCCCATCTTCCATTCCTTTTCCCAGCGGAGTTCCAAATAATCAGCGCTCTTTTGATGGGGAGGCAGTGCAACGAGAGGCGCAAAGGATTATGTCTGCTTCCAGCTTCTACATTTTCTAAAGCAGCACAACAGCAATCAGGGAATTTTTCCACTGAATCATAGAAAAACTGATCAAAGGGAACATTGCTCACACATGTATTCACAGAAAACCCTATGTGCTATATAGTGTGTGAGCACTTTTATGTGCAAAGGAAAGCATGGGGTAACACAGACATATAGGCAGAAGAAATACAGTAATCACCTGAGAGTGGCAAAATTACTGTGGTAAGTTAATACATTTCTTTTAGTGGTTCACCCCCCACCCACTCCGCTAACAAATATGGGCTAAACACTTTTATTGTACACACATATTTCACCCCTGGCTGCTTATGAAAAAAACTGACAAATATTTAAACAACATCAGAGCCTTGACACAAGTTTGAAACTGTCATAAGATTAATGGATCAGCTTAGTTATTGTCAGGTCCACACTGATTACAAAAAAGATTTTGTCATTCTGTAATTTTCCTTGTAACCAGCTGCCTTTATATCTGTATAAGCTAATCATTCACAGTGTCTCAGACAATTTGCAAACACAAACGTTAGGCAATTTTCCCTCCCTCTTGTTTTATCCCATTTTATTATCATAAGCTCTTAGCGACTATTCCTATCGAAGCTCCTATTAAGAAACATCCCCATCAGGGATGAGTTATAATAGACCACTTTACTGCGTATTCATTTTAAGCTCTTTAATTCCCCAGAAGAGTTCATCTTTGATATTGCTGTGTTGGTGTGAGCTGGGTATTCCATTACATCATGACCTTCTTTCAGGGCCTCATTAGCTAGCTTATTATCTCATTAGCAAATTGAGTGGACCTCGTTAGCACCTGCAAGCACCGGCAGGATGGTGCTGGCAGTGCGCTGTTTGTTAATGAGATGGAGTTTTTAGGTACATTAGTGCTCCAGTTTTTCTTGAACCACTCTGGGTGAATTTCTACTCTCAAATAAATCTGTCTGAAAAGGGCTGGGGCTGGAAAATCATTTTATCACCACGGACGACATCAGCCAAGGCAAGAGCTTTGGGTGTATCATCCTACCAACTTAAAGCTGGAGCGTGCAGCCATAAATTTTGACCACAGGCTTGAGTCACCCGCTGAACGCTGCTGTTTGGATGAGTGAGAGCAATGTTTAACTTAATAGATAGCAGTCTCCTCTTCTGTGTTGGTAACAACAAACACAAATAAATTAAAAATAGCATAGAGAGAGATTTTCCTTAAAAAAAGGCAAAAAAAAGAAAAAGAAAAAAAAGGAAACTCCCCCCCAACAAACCCAAGCAAACAACAGGCCAGCATATTCTTTTCAAAGGCTTGTTTGAATTACTCCTTTATTTGTGCTAAAGTGCCAGAGTATTTCTAGAAGTGGACAGCCTGAGGAAAAGACGGGGGTTGGGGTGAGGGTGGAAGATGGAGCGTGTCCTGTGGGTTAATTTGGGACTATTTTGTTGGTGGTCATGTCGAAACTTTGCATCGCCCAAAGGGACATACTGTTTAGGTGGGGTGGTGGGAGGTGGTGGGAGTCTCTCCTTTTCAGTGGGGGGACACAAATGCGCAGAGGAAACACTGGTAGCACTTAAGAAAAGCCAAATAAACAGTTTGAATCATAATGATTCACAGGTGTGGGCAGTCGGGACTGCCATCTGTAGTGAGGCCGACGGTGGCACTTCTCCTTCTGCAGCGGTGGCACTGCAATACAGCATCGGGACGATTATGTAATCTGTTTCAGCTGTTGTCACATCTCTAACCAAACGACAGACAAAAAGAAAGATGGGAGCTGTTGACTTTTTGGTGTTGTATCACTTTGTGATCAAGAATAACTGTGTGTGTGTGTGTGTGTGTGTGCGTGTGTGTAGATGTTTGGCATTCTTGGGGTTCCGTCTGTTCAGAGTTCTCACATTCCCTGTGTGTTTTAGGGATCTACTGTGAGCACACTGTTCTCGACAACTGGTAAGTGGATGTTTCACAACACCTCTTTCTCTGCAAGTGAGCTACGCTGGCCGCTGGACTCTGTTTGGAGCACATTTTCCTGACTTCTGACGCAGAGCCCCCAAAAATGCTGAAATATACAATTATACTTTTTAGACTGAAAACAAAAAATCGCATCAAAATCAAGCACTTCTGCGAATTGAAACTCACTGAGCACAGTGCGGTTCATTAATGTTTAAATCAGGTGCTGAACACAAACGCACAGTTCAGCTTTTTTGAACAACCCTCCTTTCAGTGATGGCCACAGCAGTCAAAGGCTTTACTTGATTAGCGGGATAAACATCAGCTCAAAAGCATTAGTGCGGTATGGTAAAACGGTGACCTCACTGATAATGCACACACACACTTAGCAAGCACTAAAACTAAGCTCGGCGTGGGCAGCTGCCAAGGCCAGTCAAAGCCCTCTGTACATCCTGGGAGCAGCTGTCTCGTCCAATCATAGCTGCACGTGTGTCATCTGCCTTTCAGTTGGAAATGAAGTTCAGAATAGCACTGTGTGAAACCAGCAGTGCGACTCTTTGGTTGCATGTGTCTTCTTGTACAACAGGACTTATTTATTAACCCCAAAAGCATCACTTGGATTAAACGGAACGGTAAATCCAAGAATAAAACTAAACTCTACAGCTTCAAAAAACTACAGATGATTTACTTTCCAGCACAGATTTAAATCTAAACATCCTTTGACTAAAAACTAACCCAGATCCTTACTTTTAATTATTAAGAAAAGTCTGGATCTGTGTTTTCTTACTTCCTCTGTAATTCCTCTAATAACAGCCTTGATAGTCAACTTTCCCAGCAGGTGACGGAGGCTGGGACTCCCACCATTTTACCTACCATTACATTCCCTAATAAGCCATCAAAGTCCTATCAGTGCACACAAGGATCCAGGCAGAGTAAGGCGACCTCAGGTGACCTCTGCGCGGGTGAGTTCCTGTGCCCAGGGGCGCTCTGTGGCTTGTGACTGGCCAAAGGTCATGGCAAGGGGGGGTGCAGAGAATGTTGGGGGAAAAAAAAGATTTTTTTAAAAGGATGGTAGTTGCCTACAACCAACATGGACACAGAGCACAGAAGGATAACCAACTGGGGTGTAAGTGTTCTCCAAAGGGGGGACTGGGATAGAGAGAAGCCCTGTTTCCTCTGTGTCTGAGCACAAAGTGTGTCTGTGGTGAGGTCAGCTGGTGACAGCTGAATGCTCCAAATCCGTACACCTCAGCCAGCCACTGTTTTACATACTTACTGAAAGGCTGATTCATGCATTCATCCCGGTAGCAAAATGATTCACAGCTCACTCACAGACACACATGCTACACAAACATTTGGACCCCAAGAAGGGGCTGAGAGGTCTTAACACAATCACCTTTTCTTCTTTGTTGGAAAGCAGGAAAAACAGTGGTGCGACAAGGCGGCTTCTCTGCCCATGTGGAAAGACTCATGGGAGATTATCATAGTGCAGCCGAAGCCTCGGCCGAACAAGGGCCCAGCTGTTAAACAGGAAGTCACCTCCGGCGCGGCTCTCCGCCACCAGCAATCCTCCTTACTGAGGAAGGAAAGTCAAAACTGACACTGATACAACAAAGTCTATGGGCTCAAAAAAAGAGGGAGAAAAAAAATCTCCCTGTCTGCTCAGATTGTGTGTGTAAATCTGAAAGCGGTGGAGAGAGACATGGGGAGCATTTAGAGGGAGAGATGGAGAGAGACATTTGAAAATATGGGAGAAGTGAATGCATGAAGGGGAGGATATGGTCAAGAATGATTGGGAACCTTTCTCAGGTTGAGTAAATCCGGTGGAGTTCCTATGAACTTGTGGTGGGAGTAGACTATGACTTTACAAGGAGGTGTTTAATACCAAGGTGGAATCTGAACCTGAAGGGAAATCAAGCTGCACATCTGAGAAAGTACAACAAAGTGTCCCACAGCTGCAGCTCACACAGTGAAAACTGTACTGCTTTTCTCCGCACGATGAATATCTAATGGAACAACCATAAAGACGTGCTGTAAGTGATCTTTCAATTCACTACCAAGATTGTGCAACATTCTGCGCTCAGCTGAGACATACGGCTTCTTTTGACGTCTAGAGCTTTGATGCAGCTTAAGTTGTGCTGCCTACGCATCTGCACGAAAAAAAGAAATCTGCAGACAGGGCTGTATAGAGAAAATGCAACCTCTCTCTGCCAGGGAGAAACACACTCAGCCAGTCATTAGCATTGCAGATGCTAGCGATAGGAAATGAGAAAAGGCCTCATGCATACAGCCTGAATCCGAGCATTGTCCAAGGACTACGCAGCAGTTTTACTGTATGCTGCAGTGTGGGAGTGGAGTTAGAATCCAGTGGTTGGAATTCACTGTGGATATGTGTGGGATTCAAGGCTTTCCTCTTATCACAGCCAAATGTCAAAGTGAGGATGTAGTGGCGCGGAAACAGAATAAAGCATAGCAGGAATGCTTCTCAGGCTGTGTCAGCGGCGTGCTTCACATTCAGTAACACACTCAAGTAACGCGCTCTCTCATTTCAGCTCAAGTGCTGATATAACAGGAAGAAAGTGATGTGGGTTTAAAATAGGCCTTCTCAGTTTCTTTCAATACCCAAATATTTGTGCACTGAGTCTTGATTGCTGTCGTGTGTAACTCACCCCCAGTTATTAGATACTGATTATTCAGCTTAACCACTCCAGATACTTCCATCGTCCACAGTCTAATCATTTGCAGGGTTTAAGCTAGATGATGCAAAAGGTGAAGAAATCACTAGGAACCTGTTGACAGGACAGACAACCTTTGTAGTTCGAGTTATCTCCTGTAACCTCCGTGATCTCCGATCCAACGTGATCAAATGTCTAACAATGTTAGCTGTGCCCTAACTACAACCTAAACTCCCCGATGACCCCCATTAACCAAATACGTCTGTCCGCTGTATGGGCCGTCAGTTCTGTTTGAAGTGTGTGTGCGTGTCACTGTCGCCTCCAGCTCTGTGGCAGATGACCCGCTGACCTTGTCCTTCAAACAAAGGAGGATCGATAAACACAAAGGTTCCTCCTGCCATCATCAAACAGCTCCAATCTATGTGTTTGAATACACAAGTGTGGCAGCGTGGACATCTAGCATGTGCAAAGTCTGCTTCTTTTAAAGCTGGTGCAATTCCGAGTCTAGGGACTGAGAATCAATATGGCGGGTGACTGTAGCAGATGATTAGAATTAAACATGTTCATTGATTAGACAGTTTGGGGTGAATATTCCCTGGTGCATCGGTGTTCGAGCACATGAAAAACTAATCTATAAATCTATAAGAGTATTTAGGAATTAGGGTACAAATATTTGCATGTATTCGATTAGCTGCTACTTTTATATAAAATAACTCACAGAAAATGAGTGCTTAAAATACAGTACTGTGCAAAAGTCTTTTCTTTATATTAATTTCTTTATATTTTATTAGTAAAATGGGAAATAGGCGCAGTGATTTTTGAAATTTGCAAAAACACATGATAATACAGCATATATAAAACAAAAATAGAGTTTGTACAATTGTAATAAGCTGAAAGTCAATTTTTGGTATGACCTCCTTTTTTCTTTAAGTTGTCTTCAAGAACACCGTAGTTTTCGGGCCATAAGGAGTATTGCAGTATATTAATGACTAACCTCATATTGTGGATGGATTATGCGATCGTGGCTCAAGAGTTGGCCGTTCGTCTTGTAATCGGTCGTTGTGTCCTTGGGCAAGACACTTCACCCGTTGCCTACTGGTGGTGGTCAGTGGGCCCGGTGGCGCCAGTGTCCGGCAGCCTCGCCTCTGTCAGTGCGCGCCAGGGCGGCTGTGGCTACACTGTAGCTTGCCATCATCAGTGTGTGTGAATGTGTGTGTGAAGGGGTGGATGACTGTATAGTGTAAAGCGCTTTGGGGTCCTTAGGGCCAAGTAAAGCGCTATACAAATACAGGCCATTTACCATTTACCATTATCTCAGTTGTTCTCCTGATTGAAGTTTGGCACTTGAGGCCTGGAGTTGCCTACCCCTGACGTAGCACATCATTATATACCAGCTAGCCCAACTTCAGTAACCCTACAAACGTCACTGCTGTTTAGTTTTCTGTCTTCGTTTATGTTGGAAGTGATAGCAGAGCTGTACGTTCAGTCAGAACATGCTATATCATGTCTAGGTAACTAGCGAGCTAACTTCCTGCTAACTTCTAACTCTGTTAAATTTAATAAATTCTGTTTTCATGGATGCATGGATGTTAAACTTAATCGTTACACCTGGTAAAGCAGCATTTAAAACTTATCATTTTATTAAAGATGAAAGAATTTAGACAGTTTTTAACTCTCAGTGATGCCGCAGTGTAAGTTTGACTTTGGGACCTGAAGTTTTAGACCTAGTTTACTCCACGAGGCTCCTGACTATGGTAGCCGTAATGCTCTGACAATCCATCAAGCGGCATGGCTTCGTAACTTACCAAGGTCATACAAAAACATTTTTGACAGATTTTGGAGCGCCGTGTACCACATAAAATCGGTTCGAGATCAGTAAGCACAACCAAAATTCATACATAAGGCGCACCAGATTATAAGGCGCATTGTCAATACTTTAGAAAATTAAAGATTTTAAGTGCACCTTATAGTGTGGGAAAACAAATACGGTAATTTTCCCTCTTGAAGGACATTGAAACCTCTTCTTTGGATGTTGGCTATCTTTTGTTCTGGTTTCTGGATTGTGATCCCACACTGCTTCAATACTGTTGAGGTCTGAAGTCTGGGGAGGCAAATCCATGACTCAAAGTCTTCTAATGTGTGTGTTTTTTTTTTTGAGGTATGGTTTTCTAATATTGACAGTGTGTTGAAAATTATTCTCATATTGAAAAACTAGATAACATTCCAGAAAGTGGATGCATGGTGGATGGTAAACTAATAAACTGTACTTTTCTGGTTCATAATTCTATCAATTTTGACAAGGATGCAATGCAGCCCCAACCCATATTTCAAATTTGGATTAATTACTCCATAAGTGCTGTTGCTACTGGTTTTCAGTCCAGTTTTGTGTCCAATTTGGCGTCCTTCTGTCATATAGACAGAAGGACTCAAATAGATGAGGGAAAACTAGGAGACAGGGTTAGGAGTCACAGAGGAAAGGTCAAAGGCACAGAATTTTCAACCAGACAATTTTTAACATAGATTTTCTCACCATATTTGTGTTTATTACAATCAAAATTAAATGAAAAGTAGTCCTAGACACAGTATAAAGCATACTTGCAGCCATATATAGAACTCTCACTCAAACACCCTCCCAATCCAGGGAGCAGTTCCAAAGCAATATGTAATAGGAACCGTCTCAGTTCTTTCCTGCAATACATCAAATGATAGGAGGATGCGAGATGCGATTATTCACATCTTCTATTTTTCTATGTTTGAAGAATAGAGCTTGATATTGATGTCTTTGGGAAATGCCGAGCACTGCAGTGACAGTAAAAATGTCATCTCCACCTTTAAGAATGCCTCACTGTGTATTTTTTTTTACTTCCACTGACCTCAAATATGCAGCCTAAATTGAACAGTTACAGCAGCTCCCTGAGAGTTTGGTCAGGCTGCATAACTTGAGGTGAAGACGTGTGTATTTTCCATACTCGCACAGTGTGGAGGCAGATTCGCCTTCACGTCTCACGGCAATCTGTCAGAGAGCCACAAGCAGCACGCTGACACACCAAAACAGGGGCTCCATTCTCCTCAAATGGTTCTCAACCTAGATGAGTCACAGAGAAACTGGCACTGCTTGAAACAAGCATGTCGGCCATTCGGTTCCTTGCGGCCAGGGCTGAGAGGATAATAAGAGAGCTGGTAGGAATCAGGGGCCTTTCTAATCCTAACCTCCTCATAGACAGTACTATTATCAGCCTTGTGTTTAAGTCAGATTACATGCTGCAATTAAAAGAGGCATCAGCGGGCTCCTTTATGGGAACCACTAAAGCGAGCCGAGGGCAAATGGTTTGGCGTTTCAGAGAAAAGGCCTTGTTTATGGAGCACAGAGGCTTACACACTATCCTGGTGGTAGCTGTGGAATGGTTTAGTCATGAACATATGCTAAACGTGGGTGGGGATGCATAAACAGAGGGATATTTTCATATTCAACAGGAGCAGCATTTAGAGAAAGTGTTCATAAACATTTTATACTCTGCAAATAGGCAGATGTTGCGTCGCGCCAAAAGTATGCTGCTCAGCCTTTAGTCCAGACTTTTGAAAATGTAAAGATGCAGATTTACAGGAGCTTTTGCATTTCCGGAAAATGAGCTGGTTATAAATCATGTGTTTTGTGTTATTGGGCAATTGACAGATGAGTAAATTAGAGGGGGGAAGCAGATTCTGGATATGTGGAGGTCGGTTAACTATAAGACATCCTTACACCATTGCAGCTACTTCAATATATAAAATGTGTACATCCATACACAGTGACACATGGGAAAAAAGATCTGTCACAAAGCAGGTGACAGCTGGATCAAAGCAAAGGGAGCAGTAAATCAGGACATGAATAAACAAATGTGTAAATGAAGAAGCAAAAAGACAAGTGAATGCATAATTGTGTAAGGCTGACTGCACACAGTGTGTGTGTGTGTTTGTGTGCGTGGGGTACTGATGAGAAGCCAATGGGGAAATCAGTGGAGACGCTTTAAATGCCTTAATGCAGTCAAATTGTTTTCAGATTTCCCACTGACGGACAGTTTCCTTTCAACCATTTCATTACCGTCACATATGCACACACACTCTTTCAAATCACTGGTCAGTTGCTCAAAGTCTGGACATTGTTATAACGTTCTTTGCTCGACCTTTACCCTCTGACCTGTGATCCCCGAGTGCTGTTGCATGAAACGCTGAGGTGGGCAGGATGGTGAACTAATCTGAAACAGGAAGTCACGGCCGGAAGACAAGAGGAGGCTAGTGAAGGCTGACTGATATATAGCCAAATAAACTAATACAGATCAAAGACATTGATAAGTCTTTCATATCTGCACACGCTTTTTTTCTCTCCCCCTTTTTTCCCCTCCTCCTTCTCACCGAAGCAGGAGTCACAAAGTGTGAGGGATACTTGAAACACCAGTGGCATCCGGTTTCTGCCCAGATGTGTGGTTTACACCTGATTAGTTACAGGAGCTGTTCAGATGAGTACAGATGAAATGAGATGGAACACGAAAGGAAAGGAAAGGAAAGCCAGTGTAAAGCAAACTACGCTTATCTGGCTGGTCACCCTGATATGACACTGCATTTTTTATTGCTGTTTAATTAGGGGTACAAATATACTGACAAAGAAAACTGACAAGAAAAAGAAAATGAAAAAACACTTCTAAATTCCACAAATGTCTCTTTTTCCTGACCAACACTCAGAGAGACATTAAACTTGAAGTTAAAAGCAGAAAATGAGAGAATATGTAAATCTGAGGAGTTGAAACAAGAGAAATGTTTCCTTTTTTTGTCTATTAATAATAATAAGTTATGAAAATACTTGCAAGTTAATTAGATACCAGTCTAATATTCAAGTAAAACAAATATCATTTTAATAGTTTTCAACCATTTTTGTTAGTGTCTGAATTAATTGAATTTATTCAGATTTTAATTGTATTTCATGTATTGTGCTTAACAATACCAATAGATCGATAGAGAGGCAAGAATGAATGAACAGAAAATTAATCTGCTGATTGGTTTCCTTACTTACATTCTGCTAAACCTGACATGAGCTGAAACTTAAACTGTTGCAGTATTATACAGACGTCAAGCTCCTGAGTTAGCCTGCTGTTTGTGAACTCTTTTTGTTTCCCAACTAAAGACTTCTCATCCGTTTTGCCTTAACAACTGGCATTTTTGTGTCTAATTTATTCTTTTTTTTTAAGGTATTACAGTGTGTATACTGAAAACAGAGCCAGTTTACAGTAGGCACACATTCCTCGCCACCCCCCTTTATCTCTGAAGTTTCATTCTAATAATCACTGAAATAATCTTAGTCATGCCGGCTCTCGTCTTTGACTCTGACAGGCTGAGTCGTGTTCAAAGATGTGTTAGAATAACTACATAAACAATCACGGTGCTTCTTCTTGTAATGTGTGTGTTGGTGTGCCTGTATTTAACAAAATAAAATGACCAAAGACTATAACATAAGTTCACTGCTACTTATTCCATTGTTGCTCCTCACCATGACTTTTTTTTTAATGACATTGCATGTTTTGAAATATAACCCACCATTTATTTTTTTTTATTCTTCCTGTTCTTTACTCTTCCCTCTTGTTCTGGCAATAAATTGAGACTTCAAGCAAAACACACTTATCCAACAAAAGGGTTTTCCAAGAGTGGTAACATGCTATGACCCATGAAGTGCATATAAGCCTTTTGGTCTCTCTACCTCACGGAACACACACACACACACACAAAAATCTGTGTGCAAACAACACATATGGCAACATCTGCATGTGATGAAATGGTCAGCACTCCAGTAAAACTGGATGAGGCTTTAAAGACATTCCTCCATTTTACGGCTAGGTGAGAGAGGGACGGCCGGAGGTAATGAGGAGGCAAACGGCTCAAGTGTCATCGGCACAACACCACCTTCTTGATTTCTATCACAGCTTTCGGGCGGGGGCAAACAAACAGCAACAGTCAACACAAAGCTGAGGTAATTGACATTCCTTATGAGGTGGAACATAATCCCCAATAGGTTTGTATTTATGCTCTTTTGTGTGTTTGTATGCATAGTCCGTGCAGTCCCTCGGTGCAGTATAGAAATCATGTTATCAGTCAAAAGGCTCACTAGATGTCCAGTATGACCAGTTAAAGAAAATTCCTTTAGCTGCACCAAGTGGGAATACATGATTTAAAGTTTGGTTATTTAGCACAGCTTTGTCAGTGCATTACTATACCCAGCTGTTCAATTATATAAAATGCAATCATTTTCCAACAATAATTTTGTGAAGCGATGGGGATGTGGAAGAAGCAAAAAAGAAGCCTATATAAGTTATCCTGCACAGAACACCAGCAAGAATGAAAAAAGGTTTAGGTGCATGAAGACAGCCGTTACCTCATGCTTGCAATGACAGCCTGCTCTCAGTCTCGTCTCGTCACACACAGACAGGTTAGGACCAATAAATTGCACTGGACACTCTTTTAGCGTCATTTTTCATCAAACGTCTCTAAACTGCTGAAATAATTTTACTGAAACTAGGGAAATGTTCTCTGCTGCTGTCATCATTGTCACAGGAAGTAGTCTGTTGCAAATATGGAAGTTGGCTACCCTTGGAAAAACCCTTCTATTTATTCTAATGGTCATCCAAGCATTTACTGATATATATAGAGGAGTCAGAGCTTGTCATAAAGGGTACAGGGGAGGTGATCAAGTGTTGTTTTTATGGGGGAAAGTGCTAAGGGCCAACCGCATTTTAGTGAGACTGAAGTCTAGACTTAGGCTGCAAAACAAGCCGCAATCATCACCTCTCCACCACCGCGCTTGGCTGTTGTTGCGAGGTGTTTGTGTTGATATCTCCACTTTGGTCTTGACATTGTTCCTGAACTCTTGAGGTTTGTTCAGCTCCAATCTTTCAAACCTAAGCTGCATTTTTAGAGGGATGCAAATGCTTCCAAACAAACCACATTTTAAATGCTAGCTAAGGCCTTTAGAGTATGAGATGTAGGTCTTGGACTTTTTGCAATTTCTCCGAGCATTGCACAGTTGGGGGTTGAATCAGATGAAGTATCTGCTCCTGGGAAGATTGTAGCATTTTGTTAACACACACCTCGATGCTTTAGACCAGCAAACAGTCAAAAGTTACGCTTTTGCAAAGGTGGTCATACTCGCTGATGATCACTTAATCAGGTGCATTTGAGTAAAAGCACCTGTCTGCTACTTACCCTCTAAATTCTTATGGAAGCAGTAAGGGTGTCTTGTGAAAACCTTCTTTTTTGCATCGCTGTATTCGAGGTACGTTTTGTGTGGCATTATTAGAGAACTTACAGGATAGCAGAAAGTAACAAAACAAGAACCAAAGCAAGTGCATACAAATACTTTAGAGTTTTTCTTTAAGTCTGAGGTATGTACACTACTAAATATATCACTTAATATAAACTGTCTCTGTTCTCCTATAGTTTGTGATTTTCTCTTTTCATTTTAAGTAGCCTCTCTATATTCTTCTTTTCTTTCTTCTCTTTTCTTCCTGCGTCCTGCCCATCTTGAGCTTGGTTCTGCTGGAGATCTGTTCCACCCCTGCCAAATGCATGTTCATGGGGATCCTCTGTAAAAAACAAAAAAAGAACTATTTTTTGAGCTGACTGATGCAAAAATTGTAGAAAGTTGCAGTAACTGTGTAGCTATATCCTGTTCAATCTTACAATTTTGTTAGTAGCAATCTAGAAGAAAGAATAATTAATCTGTGGGACTTATCCCTAAACTGTTCTTAACAAAACTATTTTCAACAAAACTATTGATCCTGCTCAATCAATAAAGCAGATGTCAATAATGGATTAATTTGAATACAGATTGCACTCATGGGATCCACTGTTAAATAAAGCATTTATATTCACATGAAAATTCTTAGGATGTGTTGTAGCGCACTTAGAAACAGATGAAATAAATAAAAATAAAAACACTGACAGATTGACAGCTCTCTGTTGTGCCACATTCCTCTTGCGTTGAGTCATGCCATGCTGCAGATCAGACACCACCTTCCCGGCTGCCTCTCAGTGAGTGGGTAATCTGGAGTGTCACACACCCTCTCCAATCCCAGGCCAAGCTATCCAAACAGTTCTGGTGAGCAGGGGGAGGAAATTGAATTTCCCCCCTCAAAGACAGGCCTCTAAATCCCCATCAACAGGAGCTTAGGGAGCCTGCAGTCCATCAAGTTTCATCTGCTACGGTGGTCCGGCCAATCAGGTTTCTCCTTTTTTGCACACATGCAAACATCGGCGGATGCACACACAAAAACTAACACGCTCACACACGCATGCACAGAGGCACTTGTGTCACATGCACAAATAGAAACATATACACACAATCAAACAAACGCAAACTTGCACACACACACGCACAATCCTACCCCTCCTCACAGCACCAGCATTAGGATCAACAATCAACAATCTGAGGCATTGTGGAGCCTGTGATCCTGTGACCTTTGACCTGTGGAGTTAACCCTAGAGCAGGCAGTGCTGAGAGGTGAACCAGGCAGCTCATTGAAGGGAGGGGAAGTTCCCATGAGAACAGGAACAGGGGCGGTTCAGTGATCCAAGACCCTGACGATGATGGCGATGAAGGGCTTGAAGTGGACTTCAGTGTTCTGACATGCCGGTGGGCTTGGCTGGGGCGTAAGATGTTCAACACGGAAAAACCTCAGAAAATGTGGCTAAGATTGTTATGCAAACACAATCCCCTCAAACTGCTCTGGGGGTGTCTGGCATTATTTTTCTGCTGGATTAATGTTACTCGTAATCAAACGTTCTTAAGTAAAGCAAAGCAGATACTAATGTAAAATGAGAACAAACTTCAACCAAAACTCCTTGTGCCTGATTTAACCCCCCCCCCACACACACACACACACACACACACACACACACACACACACACACACACACACACACACACACACACACACACACACACACCCTCCACCCCTCCCTTTTCATTACTGTGTTGACAGTCTAACACACAACAGCTGCTCCCACCAGCACCAGCATCTTCTCTAGAGTAAAGCTCCAGCTGCAACACCTCTTTCTGGGCATCCAGGTCAGCAATCCAACTCCCCGCTGGAGAGAAGAGGGCCTTGCATATAAGGGGCCAAAATGGCCTTTCAGTAAACTGAAACAATTAATTACTGGATAAATTACTGGATAGCAATTTGGTGACAAAATATTCAAATTCACAACATATCAATACTATTTTTATTTTATTTTATTTTTTAACAATAGCTGTCTTGATATCAGCAGATTGGCAGGTACATCTGTATCTGAAGCTCACATGACCATGTCATAGTTAAGTTACAAAAATGACACTAAATAACTCCATAACATATAGCCAAATGTTGAAAACCTTCTGGTCTTCAATGAGGAAAGGTCCCTTACAGTTTTATCCCACTACATTCAGAAATTTCTAGAAATTAAGCAACCGTTCATATTAGCTTCAAACAAGCGATACTCTAAACGCTAACCTAAATGTGCTGCTTCCAGCAGCTGTTTTTAAAAAAAGAACACTTTCAGAAATTGAAAGGTAATTATGGCGCTTTAAAGCCTCCATTAACAGTTTGATTATCTTGCTTGCTGTGTTTAATGTATTAACTTGCTGATTGCTCATTACTGCTTCATTTAACACTGACTAACACTGACTGGTTCCAACAATGAGAAAAGGTGAGATGAATCATTTAGTAAAACAATGCTCATTTGCTAGGTGACTACATGAATATGAATGCTAGACCCCCTTATTTATTTAATCTGTTTATTTGTCTCTATAGGGACAATATTTAATTTGGCTACTTCCAGGTTGGACTATTTTAAGTCCATATGATGATGCAATACTTTCAGTTAGTGTAATATGCAGCAGCAAAAGTACTAAATGCCTTTTGTCTTAGTGTCTCTTCAGTGTCTCTTAAATTCTAAATTCCTATTTAAACACTTCTCCTCACATACAAAGTGCAGAGTCCTGATGCGACCCCATCGTATCTAAAACACATCAGAGCACTCTTTTATCTAAATATAGCACTTTGTTCTCGGAGATTCCTAGACTACCTAAAAGTAGAATGGGAGGCAGAGTCTTCAGCTGTTAGTTCCTCTCCTGTTGAACCAGGTTCCAAGTTGGGTTCAGCAGACAGACACCGCCTCTAATTTGAGGCTTAAAACGTTCCTCTCTGGAAAAGGCAGGTTTTGAATATGGTGACATTAGGATGGGATCAGCTGATCCTAGAGCAAATCTTGGTTGCACTGCAATAGACTCATGCTGCTGGGGGTTTTCTGTGATGGACTGAGCACTTCTTCACTCAGCTCTTTTCATTATTGATGCCTTTACATGCCACTATTAATGGTGATTATCTACAATTTCTCCCATAGTTTTCCTTTTTCTATTTTTATTGTTGGTGGCCTCTCTATGTTCCTCTTTTTATTCTTCTCTTTCCTCTTAAGCCCAAACTGGCCACGGCGGTTTCCTGCCCCCTCTTGAGCCTGGATCTGATGGAGACTCTCTCGACCACTGCAGGGTTGGCTGGCACCAAAAACTTTAGAAAATTCTGTGTAGTTATATCTGTTTTATTTGTTACAGTTTTGATAGTAGCAGTTTGACTTATAGAAGACAAAAGAGGCTCCTGGATACTGAATGACCACATCAACAACTCAAACAAGTTCAAAGACTGACAAAAATCATGGAAATCCATTCAAACAGGCTGCAGATCAGCGAAAACTGCAATAAAAGGCCTCAGCTTTTTGATCACGTCCTATACGATCCTGTGTAACACACGCGCAAACACAGACACACTTTCTAACAGTGGGCTATATCCTGTTAGGCGGTCCTCCAGCAACTTCCAAACAATGTATCTTTTAGATAAGGATCTGATCGCTGTGTGTGTTGAGTGTGTGGGTGTGTATGTATCCGTGCGATGCTGGCTATAACCAGCAGTATTCATGCTGCACCGGGCTCTCAACATTTCTACAGCTGTCGCCTCTTGTACTCTCTGACCTCCACCAACAGGTCCTGAGGCCATAAGTCCTCATGGCAGCTACTCAAACTCTCCACTCTGTGAGTGGATCTGCAGAGCCAAGGACAAGTTCTTCAACAGCAGGACGCGTAGAAGCATTTCACACTCTAAACAAATGTGTGGATAAACACGGGCATAGATATAGTACGTGAACACATGCACTGAATAGAATCCACAAAACAACAAAAACAAATGGGATAGAGTTACTTGGCAGCAATTTATCAAAGCAAAACAGGAAATCCTTTTATTCAAGCAAACAAATAGATCTGCAGGAGCGTCTATATTCTAGCAGTTGGTTGTGCTGCGCCAACAGCTGTCCGAGTCTATATGCTGTCTGAAGACAGTGTAACATTACCTGAAACAAGCTGAACTATTTCCAAATACTCAGTGATTAGGCACACACTGCCCTGCCTTGAAAACATCTAACTTCATCTAGCCTAAACCACTCAAGAGTCACAAACGTTCACCTCTTTATGAACAGGTGGGATTCATTAGTCTGAAATGAATGATTTATGGCAAGTTTGCACAGTTAAAAGAATCTGGATAATTAGACTGAAAAACAAGATAAATCTGTTTTGAGCAAGGATCCAAAATTGCTCTTCTACGAGGCCAATTGTTTCTGCAGTTGACACAAAAATGTAAAAAAGAAAAGTCAGAAAGTTTGTCTTTTTGCAAAGGCATCTGCCATTTTTTCTCTCTGCTATATTCTTATTTTTAAGACTTTTTCTCTGAGGTGTTTCTGTTTAAAGGGAATTGTAAATTTTCAAATTTATTTATAATGAAAGAAAAATGATCTGAACATTTGATTGTAACACCACATCAAGACTTTTGTTACACACAATTAAATCCATGGACAGAAACACATTAATCTAGCCTCGCCACCAGTGAACTAAATATCCACTTCCCTTCCACACACTCAAAAGTCTTCATTTGTTCCATAATGGCCAACGGGCAGTTTTCTGGGGGCCTCAGATGGATAGACCCTCTCTCTGTCGACCCATTGCTAGTCACATGAGCCTCATGAGTGTGCACATCTCCCCCCAGAACAAGGCAGACATAGTGTGTTATCCATCACCGATGGCATTCATATCTCCCAGCTTCAAGCGCACATTGAGTGTAAATCTTCACTATTGGAATCATGTGCAAAGAGATAAGTGCCAAAGCCAAATGGCACAATGGGAAATGATGGGGGGCTCTTGAACAAGAGCACATCCAATTCTTCTTCCATTGCAGCAGGGGTCAACTTAAGTAAAAGGAAAACCTTCTCAGGAAAGGATCATCAACATTAGCACAGATGCTCTTCTGTTCTCTCTCTCTTTGCTCCCACCGGAAGCCTCTCTCCCATATACACATGCAGACACATTTCTCTGTCAATCTGTGATGGATGTCCACTTCACAAATGTGAGCAGATGAAGTCTGGGGATTCCCGTTTCCCAGGGGCCATTGGGTGGCTTTGGCGGGAGAGAGGACCTCTGTTATGTAAACATAACAGGCTGCACTTCCTGCTTGGTCAGAAAAAGGGGAGAGGGAGTGAGTGTGAGCAATGCTTTATGTTATTTCTGAGACAAAACACGGATCATGGAGGAGGACGAGGGAGGAGCAGGACTTGGAGGAACGGGGGTGGCAGAGGAAGAGCCCTTTCCCTCTCAGCTGCACCTCCACTTCCTGTGTGGGGAGGAAGTCCCTTGTTGGATGCACACTGATCTCATTCTAGGTTGAGAGGAGCTTCCGCCCTGGCGAGGAGTGGCTCTTTGAACCGCCAACTAAAGAAGGAAAATTGAGAAGTAAGGTGCATGCACGCACATATCCCTCTACTGATTATCACAGTGGAAACCCCCC
>NW_005187442.1:777285-795857 GCF_000239375.1 Pundamilia nyererei | reverse complement strand
CACACACACACACACACACACACACACACACACACACACACACACACACACACACACACACACACACACACACACAGCCAGTCCGACAGGAAATAGTGCTGCTTGGAACAAACAAGCACTTCCTGTGTGTACTGGGACCTATTCACAGAGAGAGGCCAATCATAATCCAATGTTTTGTCCACAGCATCATTACCACCATCATTCAGGGGACATTACTTCTCATTTGCTAATAGCTACATGGCCTTATTGATGCTTACACTGCCCCTAAACCCCAAACACCAAAAGCAACCCACTCTCTGATGACCCATGTTTGGACTTGTTCTATGCGGAAGTCCGCTTTTCCTTTAAAAGTTAGCCACTAATTGAAATACATTAGCCTTTAATTGCCTCTTTTTTCCTTTCACTCATCATGCTGACAGGCGGCCCAATATTTAAGTTTGCCTCTAATTTGTTGTAGAAATACCACGGCAGCAAGGCAATGTGGCTCAAGGGGCTTTTGAGTTGTTAGTTTACAGTACCATTACATTGAGAGATGGCAGGAACAGAACAGCCATTATATTCCTAGTTCACTGTGCGGTCAGCACTGCGTCTAACGACGGGAACGTGCTGGGCTGCTGAATTGCTGTAGTTTAAGTCTCAATTAATGCTAAATTATGAAGAACACCACATGATGGTGGCATGTTGTTCATCCGTGAGAGCGGCTCAGGCAAAATAAAACACAGCTCCTCATGATGTTACATAATACTCATAAGATTTTAAATTTGGAACTTTTCGAATTTGTCCGTCTCCGTTTTCATATGTTTTGTTGCTGTTGTGTATCATTTACATAATGCTATTTGCTTTCTCCTAAATATTTTTATTCCTGGTGGTTTAGGCCAGATGACTGTTGTGATAGTATGGTTTAATGCCACAGCAAACACTGCTTCTGCAGCCATGTAATTAATACAACAGGAGGGTAAATGGTGTTTCCGAATCCCTCTTTTTGAAGCTAAGTTTAGCACTGTGGCCATCACATCTTGTTATTTTGCAGCCAGAAGTGACCATACACAGGCCACACAGACCCATGCTAATTATTCCTAAGTGACCTACAAAAAAATACTTCAATTTCACTCACAAAAAACCTTAACAAAGACCTCTTCGGAAACGCTGAGCATAATTAACCACATAGCAAGAGGGGGAGTTCAGTGACTAAAATTAGCTGAGGTGAGGCACAGCATTAGCTAGCAGCTACAGCTGCCAGTTTCATATACAACCATCACTCAAAGTGGCCTCACCGTAACCTTAAGCCTGAGTACAATTTAAAGTGTGAGTTTTAAAAAACAAACAACATTAAAAAACGGTGCAAAAAATGTAATGAAAACCTAAAAGACTGTGTTTTAATTTTCTGATGTCCTTATCTCACAACATAAAGCGCCTTGAGCTGACTGTTGTTTAGTTTTGGTGCTATATAAATAAAATGTAATGACTTGGGTGTACAAATATTTTTGTAGTGGAAAAAGACCTAAAACTACAAACTCCCCACGCCCCATCGATTCTATTTGATTCTGTCAAGTTTCATTTGGTAGCTTGGACAACATATCGTCATAAACCAAACGTCTACACATCCACACTCTCTCTAAATTATTGATTCATTTTTCAAACAAATGATACCTGCGATAAGACTTCGCTGTTTGCCTCCAAGCCTCCTCTTTTTTTCTTTCTGCCTGTCCTTCTTCTTTGTTTTCTCTTTGTCTGTGTATGTTTAGACCAGGAAGCAGCCTTCTTATCTGAGCACACAACCCCAGTGAACAGCGGGGCAGCCTGTGGAAGCTCAACTCTGGGTAAACTTTGCCTTAACTTTGAAGCTGGCCATGTGAGTGCATGTCCTCAGGGCTGCCTGGAGCACTCAGCACCGGTGACTCTCCAAAGAGGAGGTCAATGGGACAGGTAAACAGGAAGTGCCAGCGTGGTGATTGACAGCCTGTTTAGACACAAAGAGATGGATACTCTGGGAATGCTAAGTCACAGACAAACGAGCACTCACTAGATGCAGCAGGGCACAAGGCTGCTTTCTTGTTCTCTTAATTAACTACAAAAGAGCTTTCATTTTATGTTTTTTATGTTTATTTTCATATCTTGGGCCTAAATTTTGTGATTTGTGGCAGTCTTTTCCATCGGGCCAGTAACTCTGTAACTTTAGGAATGAGATTTGTGACATTTTTCTACCTATCCACCTTGACCTTTCATGTCCTTGCATTTGATTGCATTATATATTTGCCTAACCCTGATCTTGGTTGTTCAAAAGTGGGCTGTAACATAAAACAACTAGTATACACTATTGGGGATTTCTTTCCCAAAGGCAAGCTGTTTATTTCTGACATAACACTGGTTTCTTTTCTGACCCCATAA
This sequence comes from Pundamilia nyererei, assembly GCF_000239375.1. NCBI lineage: Eukaryota > Metazoa > Chordata > Actinopteri > Cichliformes > Cichlidae > Pundamilia > Pundamilia nyererei. The sequence goes on along the minus strand of NW_005187442.1, from coordinate 793,469 downwards.
AAGAGGAAGTTGTTGTCTTTTTCCCACAATTCATATTCTAAATAAGGTCAAAATATTGAACTAATGGCTTAAGGGATAAGGGATCTCTCCATCTTTTTAGCCACAGACTTTTTCTTGTGTCTTTACACTCAGAATGAGGCATGTTTTAGTTCATTTTAAGTCTGAAAACCTTTTGTAGGGTTTTAGCTTTTGGAGTAATTACAAGATTTATGAGCTGCAGCAACACATTCTGGAAAGAAGGTTGAAATAAGGTCTAACAAAGACGTATACTCAACATGACAACACTTTTTAGGTGTTTTTCAAAATAACAGGAGAGGGGACTGAAGAGGATGAAAGATTAAAAAAAAAGATAAAAGACGCACGCATACATGTTTCTTGTAAAGCTTGCAGCAGATATGACATTACAGTGGCAGACACACCCGTCCCATCTTTAAACAAATTAATGTGAAGTATAAAACCAGAATACTAAAGCCCTCATGGGTGATGATGACAGGAGGTAGCATATGCATCTATGCCATATAGATTGCTGAGGTATGCTTGCAAAATTGCATTTGGAATATATCAAAATTAACTGGATCAAATATTAAATTGTGGCGATCGTGGCTCAAGAGTTGGCCGTTCGCCTTGTAATCGGAAGGTTGCCGGTTCGAGCCCCTGCTTGGACAGTCTCGGTCCTTGGGCGAGACACTTCACCTACTGCCTAGTGGTGATGGCCAGAGGGGCCGATGGCGCGATATGGCAGCCTCGCTTCTGTCAGTCTGTCCCAGGGCAGCTGTGGCTACAACTGTAGCTTGCCTCCACCAGTGTGTGAATGAACAGTGGAATTGTACAGTGCTTTGAGGGTCTTGAAAAGTGCTATATAAATGCAATCCATTATTATTATAAAATTGTGACACTTTGAGGTGTGAAAAGGGATCCAGTCTCCTGCATTCCCACCCTGACCATTCCCATGCAGCGATGCTGAGGGTGCTTGCAGGCTAGCAACAACCTGGGTGGCAGACTGAGGTCTGGCACTGCAGCTTGCTCACGCTAATCACGTTGATTGTTGCGATTACAGACCATTTCCCCTCCTAGTGTCATGCTGCAACTTACTGACCTGGATCTAACAGGAAGTCCTGCTCGCCATAGGCAATCTGTCTTCCTGTTCTCCTCCATCCAAGTCCTCACCACCCACCCATCTACCAAAAACACCCACTCCCTCCCTCCTTTCCGCAACTCAAACACAATCAGTCCAAAGGTAACTTAGGGACTGTTTCCTCAACCCTTTGCCAAGCATGTCATTGCCAGGAGGTTTACTAGAAACTAGCTCTCTCACACACACAAACATACACATTCTAATATTGTGTCTACACTTCCCTTTTGGCCAGCTTCCTCTTTTTCACTGGGGGCTTGCAGTGGGATAAAGTCTTCCCTGTTCCTGTGTGGCCAGCAGGCATGCAGATGTTTGTGCCCTGCTCTTTGCCCATATGTTTATCAGATCACCGTGATGTTTCATAATCTGCGCTATAAGCACTGAGCAGATAACAGGCCCTTTGATTTGGGCCTGATTTCCCCTTATCCCCCATGTTAAATTTAGCACAGTGATTACTAAGTGAGATAATGGGCCTCGGTGGCCTTGTGGAAATCTTATGGGACACACACATACATACAGACACACACACCGGTCCTGCTTGGAGGATGTGAGTTTGTATGGTCAGAAAAGATGGAAGTGTAATGTTCAAGAATGTAACAGTCAGAGATGCCGATTATAAGATACAGCTACAACAGTTTATCACATCTCTTTTCAAAGGAACCAGGTGATTCTTCAGTTCTGGCAAAACTTTGTTTGCAACATAACAGCATATCATTATTGTTTCAGAGGCACAGTCCCATCAAGCCTCTTTGTAAGACACAGTTGCTAATTGGTAAATTCCAGTGTTTCCAGTCCCATTGCCACAGGCGGGTGGTACTATAAATAGGATGCCACCACAGCAGCAAGTCATGAAATGTCATTTCTTCTAAATATTCGATGATCGGCTGTAAGGGGTATTATTGTAAAGTGTAACTGAGTGGTAAGGCTCATAATGTGTAAAAGTTTGTTGGGATGTTTCGATTGGCTGAGCAGCTCCTGTAAGTGCAATGTATAGGTGGCCCAGTACTTTTGTCCATATACTGTAACAACTCTTTCTTCAACTCCTTCTGCAGCTCAGGAGGTAGAGCAGGTCATCTGCTGGTTGAAAGTTGGTGGTTTTATCCCTGCCTCCCCCCGTCTGCATGCTGAATATCCTTGGGGAAGATAATAACCCCAAGTTGCTCTCCGATGCATCCATTGGAGTCTGAATGTTAGTTAGAAAGCATAGAAGTGCTTGTGTGAATGTGGCATGTTGTATAAAGCGCTTTGAGTGCTCCGGGAGAGTAAAAAAGTGCTATATGAGGATCAGTCCATTTACCATTTGCTGGACATGCATACTCTGCATATTCAATAAATGAACAAAAAACAATCCTCACACATCCTCCTCATCTTGTGGGAAAGGTGCAGAGAAATAATAGTTTGCACACAGCAGAATTACAAATTCCTTATTTATTGCATGACGGTAACACCGGTCAACATCATCTTAAATCGTCTGAGAACAGCCACATGATCATGACTAATACCAATAACATCCAATCAAGCACCAGATCTTATACAGGACAAGTATATTGATAAGATTCTTCTAATCTAAAGATTACACTGAAAAATTACACTGAAATAAAGAAAAGAAAAAGAAAACGTGATGCTATTAAAAATGTATTTCCTTCAGTCTCATCAGTTTTTTTTTACCTGCCTTACCATGACTTCCACCTTAAACTGATTTCTTTTCGGTCCAGGTACAGTTTGTCATAACAGTTTGATAAATATAAATATACGTATACATATATATATTTAGAGAGAGAGAATATATATAAAAGATTGCTAATTACATACCTTAAAAAGAACACAGGCACTTAAAGAGGAAAAAGGAGGAGGAAACGTTGGCATGACCTCACACAAAAATGCAGCTTTATTGATTAGTGAATCACATGATGGAAGTCAGAAAAGATGAAGGAAGGGGGGAAGGCTGTTGAGAAAGTTTTTTTTAGAAGGGAAGGGTGAGGCTCTTGACCTTGAGGAGGGCATAAAGGTCACAGGCCTGTAGGCTACTGGTGCCTGTCAGGAATTCATCCGCAAAGACCTTCCGTTCCAACACAATCACATCAATTGACAGCAAAGGATGATCAATGATGACAAGACAGGGCGATCTGATGGGTCAGTGGGTTGTAGTGGTAACACAGTGTCCCTGAATCTTGAATATTAATCATCCCATTATCTCTTTCTCTGATTATGTCTGCCACTTGTTCATCTCACAGTGTGTTTCTGTCCATTTCTTACAGTATGTGCATTTCTGTGCGTAACATCCATGTGTCATATAAACAAATGAGCATTGCATTCCAGCAGGTGGCATGCCTTTAATTTCCATGTGCACTAAACCATGAACAGATGGAACAGCATGGTATGTCTGGCATATTACCTTGTTGGTGGTCAAACTGAACTCGATGCCCTCTACGTTCATTTTCCTGCAGCGCAACTGTCCTTTGTGAGGAGACTCAAAGTCACTGAATGCACAGAAAGACAGAAATGTGCAACTGGGAGCTACATACTAATGCTCTTCTGTTCTTTTACCTCACGTGAGGTATTTATATCCCCAGCTTTCATTTCAAACTTCAGAAACTTCAAAACACATCATGCAAACAAAGCCTCTATATATAATGTGCTTTGCATACATTGCACATTTTTAATCTAAGTGTCTAATGCCAACGGGAATTGACATTTTTTGTTGCTTACAACAATCATTTTTGTGTGCCAGGCATGCTTTCATATTAAAAGCTTAAGGGAGGATGATGTGAGAGTGAGGGGAGGAGAGGAAAAGAGAAGAAATAAACCAAGGCTGCCACATGCCTGTCAATACTCCAACCAAAGCCAATTCTCTAGAGACCATCAGGGGGACCGTCAGTGGGAGCATCACTATGACAACGCCTAGACCCCCAAAATCAGGACTTCAAAAGTGGAAAGGCGTCCCACTGAGTGAGTGGGGGACCACCTCCTACAGTCATTTACATCTCATTAGGAAATAGCTGCTGTTTAGCAACGAGGCGCTTAAACACACGCTTATTCCATACCGTACACATGCTACTGGTATATGCTACTCTTATTGTATTTCATACATTAGGCATAACCAGTTTTTAGTCCAATACATGGCACATTAGCCTGCTGAAAGTATGTATTAAAAGATGGGCACACTGTGGTTAAAAAGGGATGGGCATGGTTAGGTAGGCTGAGATATTTAAAAAATGCTTGTGCTCAGCTGGTACTAAAAGAACCCAAAATATGCCAAGAAAATATACCCACACGCCATTACTGGCAGTAGCTGGCTGAACTGTTGAGACAAGGCAGGATACAAGCTTTAATATTGCTTAAAATCCTCACCATACCATTCAAATATTGCAGCACAACTGAGACTGATCTGAGTAGGCAAGTTTCTTTAATCTTCTCTTGTCTTCTGTTGTAAATTGTAGCCTCAGTGTTGTGTTCTTAGCTTACAGGAATGGCACCTGGTGTGATCTTTTGGTGCTGTAGCACAGCGGTCCCCAACCCCCGGGCCTCGGACCGGTACCGGTCTTGAGTTGAGGCTCAGGTGTGAAATGTATGGTTTTCAGGGTTTTTATCAATTTTCAGCGTCATTTTGTTACCGTTTTTATCGTTCACTCGGTTTTCCTGGGTGTTTTCACGTGTGTTATGAATAAATCTTCTTTTTTTCGGTACCGGTACTAGTTTTATTTTGTTGTATTTATCCGCGACACCTTAAAGGTGAAAATATTGTCGGGCATAAACCGATCCGTGGCGCAAAAAAGATTGGGGGCCGCTGCTTTAGCACATCTGCTTCAGGGTTTCGCATGCTGTGCATTCTGCAATCCTTGGTTGTAACAAGTGGATTTTATGAGTCACCTTATTATCAGATTGAAGCAGTCTGGCCAGTCTCCTTGGACCTCTGGGACCAACAAGGCATTTTTACCCAGAGAGCTGTCACTCACTGGATATTTTCTCTTTTTTGGATCATTCTCTGTAAATCCTGGTAATGGTTGTTTGTGTGAAAATCCCAGTAGAGGAGCAGTTTCTGAAATACTCCAACTAGCCTGTCTGGCATATACCATACCACATTCAAAGTCACTAAACTCCCCTTTCTTCCTAATCTTGATCCTTGGTTGGAACTTTAGCAGGTTGCCTTGACCATGTCTACATGCCTCAATGCATTAGATAGCTAATGCATTTTTTTTTATTTGAAGATTTTGTCAATCAGTTGATGAATGGACGTAACTAATGAAGTGGCCAGTTACTGTATGTAATGTAATCATTAGACATTCATGCATTTATAGGTTTTTCCAGACTGTGCATCTCTACTACATTTCATTATAGCTTCAATTATGCAGTTTTAATTTTCAGTTTTACCAAATCATTTATCATAATGTATCGTTCAATATTCTTACCTTATGTGTCTTAGTGTGGTGGCAGTTCAACAGACCTGACGTTTGGTGGTTAAAATTATGAGCTCTGAATACTGTCGGAGGGTCCAGCACAGGAGGAAAGAATCACTCATCGCAGAGACAAATGGATCCTTTGCCCACTGATAGCTGGACGTTGCTAGCACAGACATTTTTCTGGACGGCCGACTTCCTGTTTAGGCCAGAGTTCAACAAATCACGAATGATATCATTAAAACGGTGCTAACGACACTACTTCCTGTCAACACAACCATTCACTTAAAATTTATTACATTGGTTTCCTTTGCTTGCCTTTGCGAGCAAATAATTCTTCTTTCTTCTCTTCTCTTTTTTGTCTTTCTTCTTCTCCTTTCTTCATTTTCTCTCTTCTGCTCAACCCCTTCCTAATTCTCGTAAGTCACACTAATCTGACTAGAGCAGACCGACAGGATGGATCATGTCTGCAGGAAGCAAAAAGTTCTCGCTTTTTTTCAGTCTCTTCAAACTGCACATTGATGATCTCAAGGGTGATATATAGACCAGGAGGCTGGGAACCCAACCCTTGAGGAGGAATGTATTTAGACACGCACATACGTGCATAAACAAATGTTCACATGTGAACACACACGCAGACGCACTGTGGGCCTCTCCTGCCGGAGGTGTTGAAATGCTTGCAAGTCTTGAAATGCCAGTTGAGATGCTAAGCTCTCCTTTCACACACTGTGCAGCAAGAGGCAAGAAGCCTGACAAATGGATGCGTTGAAACATATTAACCATCTCCCTTTGTGAGCAGACAAACATTTAGTCTTGCTAATGACCCCTGAGGATCAAAACAAACGCAAGGAGATAAAGACGGGCCGAGGAGGAGGGGGGGGATGCTAAAAAGAGCTCATTGACCTCCATCAGAGCTTTCCCGGGTTCACTGGGGCCAAGAGCTGGTACTGTGCAGATTATCTGTTTATGAATATACATAATATGGAGGGGAAGTGAAAGATTTTAATACCTGTTCATAGACATGAGGGTGGTGTTAGGGAACATGCAGTGCTTGCAAGTGTGAGGTAAAGACAAATCCAAACAAAAACTTTTGATATCGCTGTCTCCATCGGTGTTCATCAATAAACAAGTCACTTAGCGTAAAGCTATCTAGCTCCATTTCCCCCTTCAAAACCCACATGACCGTTTATCTTGAGTCACAGTCAAGCTGGTAATGTTATCATTACACAAATGCATAATGCCTTATCTGTCCCGCTATCAAAACTAAGCAACAGCTGCACTAACCAGTCAGTGGAGGTCACCCGCAGTCATGAATGTCACTTTCAGCACGTGTACTGCTGATTTGTTAGCACACAAAACAAGATCCGTTAATGTTTTAAGATAGCCTGTGTTGAAATGCTGCGTTAAACAAGGCTATTGTGGTTGCTGCTGCAACAAACTGAAGAAGGAAAGTTTATATTTGTAGGATATATTTTTTTATATTTGTATTTGTAGGATGTGTACAAAATGACAATGAGAGTGGTGCATCTGAGGTATTTTGGGTTGAATTCTGGCAGCAACCTTAACCTTTTTAATAGTAAGAGAAGCAGAAAGCAGGTGTAAACACCGCACTGAGAGTGTTTGTGGTAAACGTATTTGAAACAGCTGCCTGTTTGCATATTCGGGAGATAGCAAACATTATTAAAGTTCAGTTGGAGGTGTGATTTTGTCCAACTCATCTGGGAACCGGACGTTTGTCATTCATTCCAGTCTAATCTGCTGGACACTCTTTAAGAAGCTGATGAATTCGAGAAAGAAACAAATAAGAACCGAAATTGTTGTCAGATGATTGTCACTGGTTTTAAGAATGCATTTTTGTATACGTTCCCTCTTTTGCTCTTCACGTGGCCTGCTTAATTGCATGCAACCAAAGACTGCTCAGATGTGATTGGTCAACAGTATTTGGAAGAGAAACAAAAACCACAAACAAATCTTGTCGTCTTACAAATATCTGCATATTCATTACATACGGATTATTCTCCACTGGAATTTATTGGGGTGTCTCTAGGAAGCTCACTACTTAGTTTCTAAATGTGTCTGTCCTAAGCAGGTGGTCCATGTTTGTCCAGCTCTTTCCTCAAAAACAGGTGTGTGCTACAGCCAAATGTACCCCGATGAGAATGCTCAGAATGAACTAAAACAGTGACACTGCTGTCTAAAAACACAACAACGAGCTGAAAGACACTGCTGAGTCAGGTGGCCATTCTCTCTTTCTAATGAGCAGGCATCGGAGAGTTGCTTATTGTATGGCTTTTCTTATCAGACTGGAGTTTATTTAACAGTCTGTGGTTTTTCTGTGTGCGTGTGACTGATACCCACACCAATATCAGTTAAATAAGGCTTCCTTCCCCTGATTCACAGCTCCACAAACACACCAAAATCCTCCCTTTTTTCCACAAGAGAGCAACAATGGGCCTATAAAGCTGTCAAGGCAAAACTGAATTTACACTCACCACTTTAAACGGCTAAGCCCTGCTCCCAGGCTGTGTCTGGCGAGCTTTGTGTAAATAGGTGCAGCGGGGCCGTGGGCGCGCGTTTTCCCTGTGATAGTGTCCAAGTGATGGAGTGATGGATAAATTTTCCACCTCTCTGTGAAAAGATCAGATCAGACTCAGTGGATCACATTAGCGTGACCCATGCTGTTAATTTATCTCATATTGATTTCCAATTGTGCATCGTTGGGAGGCCTGGAGTTTGGTTTACGGTCGCGACTTGATCCATAACTTGCAATGTGATCCATGCCACAACAGCGATGGACAATTACACCCAATTCTGCATCCTATTTTACGCTTTATGGGAACTGTTGAAAACCAGAACTGATCAATTTAATGAATAAATAAACAACTCCCTGATACGGGAGATCTACGATGTAGGTAACATCTAGTCCCACTTTCACAATGGGATTGTTCCTCAGTGCAAACACCTTTTGAAATCTTTTTCTTTAACATCATCAAAAAAAAGGTGAAAACCCAAACAAAAAAAGTAGATACTCATATCACTTTATCTCTGAATAAGCTCCCACACTGTGGCTGGATGCCTGCTCATCATTTGCATGACATCTTTTTATGCATTCCTGAGCTGACACTGGCAAGTAAAGATCCTAACAGTTGATGTGTTTCTGTACTCCCCTGGCAGCAACCTTCAATGAAGCCAAGCTGTATCTTTTCTCACACTGAGATATGATGACACTACCTGTAGTTACAATGGCTTTGCTTTTGAAACATAGTCATGCAAATTTGCTTTTATGTTGCAAAATATTTTCTGTGGCTTTCTAGACTTTACGTGGAAATGTCTCCCAGGGGGTCAGTGTGCTGTTGTATTCTCTCGCACCTTCAAGGATCTCGGAGCACGACAAAGGAAGCATTAACCTGGGTGGAATAGATTGCAGTAGAAAACCTGAAAATAATATTCAGAAGCATTACTCAAGTGGAAAAAGTGATGTTTACATGCTTCATGAATCATGTGATGTGCCGAGTTTAATTGCACAGGTAGACCTGTAGGCATACTTAAGACACAGTTTGAGGGCAAGATCTAACAAGACACTTCTTCACACAGGCACACGTTTGGCACTCTCAAAATGTAATATCTAAAGGCCAAACTACTTCCTCAGCAAGTTTATTCTTCCCAAAATAGTCCTGATGGGAAAACAAGGACCAAAAATAGACATGGGAAAACAAACATTTTTCCAAGCATATCTGTCATATTGGTTTATATGGCTTTCTAATGGTCGAAAAATGTTTTTGGCGGGGTTTTTCACCGAGGAATGGCAATAGAAATCTCATAGAAATTCCTCAGGGCTTTGTTGCAACTCGCTCCTTCTTTCCCTTACAAAGTTAAGTGTCTTACAAAATCCTGGTGAAGTCATAACTGGCGGCAGCATTAAAAATAAAAGGCTTCCTTTAACCTGAATCATCATCTGCTGCATGTGAACAGTCAGATTCCACTCAGGACTTTTGGAAGAGACACGCGTGCTCCTTAACAGAAAATCAACCACGGTGTCCATGCATGACATTTGGCTGGCCTTAAACTGCATGCTAGCTTGACTCTAAAGAGGATTAAAAACTCATAAAGCATAAATTATATATTACACTGTCCTCTTGAACCAGTGCCAAGAAATAAAGAAAAAAAGGGTGAATCAGTAACTTCAAATGAGACTGAAGCGGTTGGATTTCTGTGAAGGTTTCTGTTAAAGGTGCAGTGTGCAGGGGGATCGATTGCTATAAGCAATAAGAAAAGGGTTAGTACTTTCTAAGATCAAACTATTGGTAAATGGCTGTGATTGGCTGTTTCACTGCTAGGCATTTGAAAAAGGGCATGTTGCAGCCTTATGTTTCTTTTGGGGACTTAGCTAAGTTGCTTTTTACATCCTGACTTCTGGACACACACACACTAAAGAGAAATCTGTAAAAAAAAAAAAAGCACCAAAGCTCAAAGTTACATCAAGAGCCAAAACCTTTAAATGAGTTTCTATTTGTTAAATACAGTTTCCGCAGGTTGATCATCAAACTCTGAAGGCATTCAAAAAAATCAGCCTTATTGGAGTTGACTGTTATACTGATATACCCATATCGTCTCCCAGCTGTTCCTCCACCCAATCTATTCTAGCTCTACAGATGTAGCAGGCCCTTTTACTTGAATCCCTACATTTTGCACCTCTTTGTTTCTACAGTAGCCTAAAATGGGCAAACCAAACACTGGCTCTAAAGAGAGTCTCCTGCATGTGTGTGTGTGTGTTTGTGTATGTGTGCATTTTTAGTGAAATTTCCTTAAAACATTTGTGAGGGGAGGGTGAAGCGAAGGGCATTCTGGCTGCAGTCTGTAACCCTAACCACTAGATGCCACTAGATCTCAGACACTGCTTCCTCAGGTGGACCTTAGGGATAAGGTTACCACCTATTTTACCTTGGGGGGGTAAGGTAAATGTGAAGGTGTTGGGGGAAGGGGTGGGTGTGTAGGCTCTGCTGTTTAGGTGTGGTCTATGGGATGGGGGACTTGCTGGAGCTGAAATCTAATGGTGTGGATCGAGAACAAATACGGCCTCTTCTTGGAATTGGTTTGTTTTAGCAGAGGATTGCCACTGTGCAACCTGACCTGACACGATTACAGAAAAAGAGACTCAATGCCTTACACAGACTGAGCAGAGCACAGGTTAATTTATGACCTGAAATTGCTGGATTTGTACAAGGATTTTCTAGTGATGACACTGTGAAACGACTGTCTCGACTCTAAATACACCTTAAAGATGTAGATACTTGCAAAAACATGCTGAAATACCCATATGAAACATACAGATTTTCAATATCACCGGGCAGGAGTGATTTAAAACAGAAGCCTAGTTTAAATTAGGACTTAAAGTCAATAAACCATGTGTTTTAATCCTACACATCTAACATACATGTATACAATGTTTTAAATAAGTAAACAAGTCTGTATTTCATTTCCAAAACACTCAAGGAGAACATACACCGTGGAAGGCTTGTGAATATTTGCAAGTCATGGTGATGTGATCACGTATACTATATTTTCAAGTCCACTACATCACTGAATGTTTGCTCTGAATGATATGTGACATCAGTAAGAATCAACACACACGTACGCAGCCATCACACACACACATTCTGATGTGCACAATTCAAATATTAATATCGTATGAGTGCTCTCTGACCGTACACAGCCTGTCAAAGCAGTAGAATTTACTCACAACATGCTTGTATTTGCGCTATCCACTGGGGTGACTTATGAATCTTTTATCAAAACTGGCCTAATTGCTTAACCATCCATGTCCCGGTCCAGTGGTGAATGCTGGGAGGGGGCACTGGGCATGCAAATTGTCATAAAAACAAGGAAAGCATTATTCCTCCAGCATTTTTCCACCTCTGGCAAATCTGTCTTTTTGTCTATGTAATTATGGATTCTAGTGAGCTACATATTAAGCAACACATTAATTTATAGTTGACAACTTCAGGGAAAGAGCTGGAGTTGCCTCTTTATCTTATTTAGGCTGGGAATGAGAATAGCTTTCTTCTGTTATACTTCAAATAACAGGTGATAATATTTTAAGAACATCTGGGCAATTTCAATGCAAAGAAATGTGTGTGTGCATCTCTTCATCTCATCTGGTTCAGCAAGTGTTTTAACTCTATGCCAAGACACTTCATAACACCATGAAACCAGCATTACTTTTCTTTGACAGTTTGTTTTTTTTGGTCCATAGGAGCAGTAAACAGCTTCCTGTGCTCAACTGATCCACAGTGGACAATAAATAAATAAATAAATACAAAAAAACCCTTTCCCTTCTGTTCTCACTCCCACTCGCTGCCCTGTTTCACAGCAGAGGAAGCTGCCGAAGGGTCAAGCTCAACAGTAGTTTGAGAGAAATAAAAAGGATCTAACTGGCAAGAACCATGATTTCATGGCGTTTCTTACTCCAAACCCCCATCTCTCCATGTTCCTGGGAGCTGCATAAAAAGTCCCAGGAAACTCCCTACTACTCCGTACACCAAACAGCTGCAGATTCTCACTTTTCGCTGGCTTTAGTCCTTTGAACTCAACCTCAACCCCTCACAAAACAAAAAAAAAGTTTGTTGATAAACTAAAATGGACTTTTTCTGTTATGAAATGTCTGGTAGCTCTAAATGTAATTCATTAAGAAATATATCATTGCTGTCACGTTTATGATTAATATCAATTGTTCATAAGAGGAAAAAAGGATAGAATCTCAAAATATTAAATGCTGTTTTTATCATCTTCCATTGTTTGTCTGAAAATAACTGGAAGCCGTCATTCTTCCTGCCCACAGCTGGCGTTGAACCGGAATCTGCTTTGTAAACGTTTTCTCTGCAAGTCAGTATCAGGACTGTGTGTGTACGCCTGTGCCTGTGCGCATAATTACAGATGCGCCATTCTTCCTAAAGCTGTCATTAAAAAGGGAATGGGAATGACTCCAACTACAACCACTGCTTGGGGTTACGTAACAAGCTCTTCTTGAATTTTGTCTTATCCCGGAGACAGCTGAAATCTCTCTTGCACAGCCGGTTGTCCCTGAAAATGCTCCTCCTTCAAACCCAGGAGAAGTTTGGTATTTTTCCCGACTTGCATTCTGTCTTTAATTTTGGCGGAGAGAAAAAAAACCCGATCTGGTGTTTTTATGTCTTTGTCTTGCTCGCTCGGTCGTGTTAGAGCGCGTTTCCACTGTTGTTTTGGGGTGTGTCCGTGTGAGGGCGCAGTGAGCCCTACTTTGTCTTTCATCCTGAGATGCTGGTGGTCCACAGACAAAAGAGAAGATGGCATTTAGAGCTTTACAGGACAGCTACAGGGCCAGGAGGGTTTGCTGTGCAGGAAAACATCTCTTAACATAATTTTGAATTACTGACTCGTGTTCGTAACAACTTAAACAAATACATAAACACATGGATTGCATTTATAAAGCTGAGTCTTACCCTGTTCTAAAATGCGTTTTATAAAAGATTAATGTATTATGTTGGTTTTTGTTACTTCCATCCCAGAATGTTTCTTCTTTTGTTTTATTTTGTTTTCTCAACTCAAAAACTCAATTAATAATCAATTAATTAATTTTAAACAGAGATAAAACACTTGGGGTAAAGCTCACTAACACCAGCTTGCACTTTGTTTTGCTTCTGCTTCAGTTTCCTATGACACCCCATTGAACAGATAAGACAGTTTGTCTGAGTGTATCAATAATGCATGATGAGAATACTCTCTCATTTACACTTTTCTTTTGCATCCTTTAACATTTTTCATTTCCCCCCCCCCCCCGGCTTTCGTTCCTGCTCACGATGTTTAGGCTGTTTTCTCCATTCACCTTGAAAGAAAGCTCCTGTCTCCCGCGTCCATCAAAACGAAAGCCCGACCCCCGCTTTGAGAGGGAGGAGCTTCCTAGCGCTTTACTGAGTGTATAACACTCTGTGGCCATCCAGAAAGTGTGTCAGAGGACTGTGTTTGCTCCCAAAGTAGATGACTGCTCACATTCTGGTCTCTGTATTACTGACTGCGAGATACGAGAAATTTTTATTTCGTACATCACCCCAAGCCAGGATAAGGTGAGTGTCTTAACACTTCAGCAGCTTAACGTACAAGTGTTATTATTCCCTCCCATTTTAGGCAAAACATAGTGTCTGCTCGATTTCATTGTTGTCATTTGATTGATTGATTTTTTTGGTAAGCATGCTTTTTGTTTCTTAATCTTTTTTCTTGGGGGGTCTTTAGTGAATCGTGCGTCAAAAGTCATTTTGCACCGCCTGTGCGTCATGGTCACATTTACGCACATTCTCCTGTGAGATTTTTGTGGTTTTTAAACCCCACAGAAGAGTTAGTGCGGAATTCAGTCAAGCAGACTGGGTCTGTGTGTGGGCTTTGGCTCATGCTCTTTCTACAGTGCCGTTTTCAGGTGTGATAGAGGAGAGAAGGAATGTGACGAGACGCTCTTTCACTGAGGACTAAATCATCTTTTGTCTCTTCACAGGTTTTTCGATTGTGGGATAGAATGCCGGCGATCATAAGTAAAAACTCCGATTTGGAGTTTGACTCCTTACAACCGTGTTTCTATCCGGATGAGGACTTCTACTTCTGCGGTCCCGACTCTGCGCCACCGGGGGAGGACATCTGGAAGAAATTCGAGTTGCTGCCCACTCCGCCCCTCTCTCCAAGCCGCGCCGCGCTACCGGGAGAGCCGGCAACTGCCTCGCTGGAAGCAGACCCCCTTGGCTTCGGGTTAGGGGACCCACTGGACTGGGCATCCGAGCTGCTGCTCCTGCCTGGGGACGATATATGGGGAGCATCCGACGATCTGTTCGGCTCCGCTTTGGATTCTAATCCCAACAGCATCATCATCCAGGACTGTATGTGGAGTGGCTTTTCTGCCAGGGAAAAGCTGGAACGGGTGGTTACGGAGAAACTCGGCAAAGCTATTTCCACGGCGACAGCAGGCAGCAGGAGTGTGTGCGTCAAGGCGCAGGAGGTGGTGAGCCGCAACTCGATGTCAGAGTGTGTGGACCCCACAGTAGTGTTCCCTTTCCCGATCAACAAGAAAAACAGCACCAGGGACTCATCTGGGACCATTAAAACATCCACGGTGCACGGGAGCGCGCCTAGTGACTCTGGTAAGGATTTGAAGACGTTATTATTATTATTATTATTATTATTATTATTATTATCAGCAGTAGTATTGTGTTGGTTGTTGTCGTTGCTGTTGTTTTTGTTGTAAGCCCCTACCCTAACAAATCGGAGTGAGTGCAGATTGTTCATATGACTGGTCTAGAATCGGATTACCTCGTTAGACATAACACACACACACACACACACACACACACACACACACACACACACACACACACACACACACACACTACTCGCGCAGTGGAGTAGTGACACAGTGAACGAGGTTTATGTAATCAACAAGGTCTCCATCCGGCAGATGGCGGTAAAATGGGGAATTCTGTGACTTACTGAACTCAGCTGGCATCTGAGCAAAACAAAAAGACATCACACACACACACACACACACACAGTCAGACCAGGTTGTGGGAGGAGATGAAAAGGTGTTTAATAATGCGATGAGCTGATAAAGTGTCAGGTTCACGGTACCGTGAACGCTTTCATTACGCATGAATTGAGGGACAATTTGCGCACAGTGGGTGACAAACTGACACTTACTCCACAGTCTGAGACAGACAGTCTGAGCCAACTGCCGCCCGACATGAGGGGATATCTAAAATTAATACTCAGAAAGAGAAAACAAGAAATAATGTCTAAAACGGAAATACGGGATTTGTGTCAGGATCATAATGTTAGATGTGTTTAGATTGGGTAATGAATGTTATGTGTACTTAAAAACTAAGACTTCCATCACCGGTCTTTTATAAGTTCCCTAAACAAACACCAGCCCTTATCAGCGTGTTTTCGTTGTGGAACTGTAGTACAAAGCCCCCCAGCTTGGCACAGAGGATAGACTCAGCCAACCTTGCCAAACACCTCCTCTACAGCGAATAAAAGAGGACGGAGGAGAGCTTCTTTTAGGCGTGTGTGTGCGTGTGTGTGCGTGTGTGTGTGGGAGGGGGGGGGGTGACAGCTTTGAACAAGCGCTCCATCTCGACAGCTGTCTCCCTGGCGCCCCTCCAGGTCTGGAGCTTAAAGGGTGGTGATCCGATCGCCTGCCGCCCCACCGTCCAGCGCACACTGCCGCCCCGATGCGCTTCTGGCGTTTGAAGCGACCCATTCTTCGTTGTGCAGCACGCCTTCTGCACTTTTACATTAAGGGGAAACTGACCCTAAAAGATAAACTGTGAGGACCCCCATTTAAAAAAACAAACAAACAAAAAACAGAAGCTGTTCGCAGGAAAAGCAGGGTCAGGGACTGCTCCTCTTTATTTTCCTGTTTACAAACTGAAACTAATATCTGCTCAGACATGAATTGACTTTCTTCTCTTTATATTCATTCCACCTCAATTAAAGAGTTGTTCCATTCTGAATTTCAAACAACAAGAGCTAAATCTCAGCCACACATGTGGCAAAATCAGGGACACCCCCTCATCCAGCCAGCTGTGGCCAGCTTTGTTGTGATGACAGGAATAACATCTGTGTGTGTGTGTGTGTGTGTG
>NW_005187442.1:755775-777218 GCF_000239375.1 Pundamilia nyererei | reverse complement strand
TGTGTGTGTGTGTGTGTGTGTGTGTGTGTGTGTGTGTGTGTA
The DNA here is from genome assembly GCF_000239375.1 of Pundamilia nyererei. Classification (NCBI taxonomy): domain Eukaryota; kingdom Metazoa; phylum Chordata; class Actinopteri; order Cichliformes; family Cichlidae; genus Pundamilia; species Pundamilia nyererei. The sequence goes on along the minus strand of NW_005187442.1, from coordinate 777,176 downwards.
GCATGTGTTCAGACATTCTGGTGCAGTAGTGTCTGAAGTGGGTTACCATAAGCTGTAAAATGCCACACTCCTCAGATGCTCCTGAGCTGATAATGGGAGCCATTATAACAAAGGCATTTTAATGGGGCCTGGTTGGTCACTTCTTGTCACCTCCAAAAGCACCCGTGGATGATAAGGGTCACCTGCTCATCTCAACATTAGCACATGTATTAAGATCAAGAGCTCAGGTGGAAATGAGGTTTTTAACTTTAGAGGTCAGAGTTAAACCTAAGTTCTTAATGCATCTGATTCTACTGGCACACTTTCAGTGTGAGTGGAGGTGTGCCGATAGACTGAAAGCACCAGACTAAAGCTGTCTCATCTCCAGAGAAGATTAAGAAAGTTTTGAATAAGGGAGGGAGAATGAAATGCAGAAATCCAGCCTGTCTGCTCAGCGCTGACACTGAACGTGTCAATTCCTGCAGAATAGATTAGTTACCAAATGACTGACACTAAGCATTAAGAGGTTTCTGCTTGTGCAAACAGTATTGAGCAACATTCTTTCTCCTACACCTTGATCTCGCTCACATGTATACCTGCCACTTGCTGGCACACACAGATGGAATAGTGCTGTGTCAAAGCAATTAATCACTCACGTTGTTTTCTTTTCTCAGAAGAGGAAGACGAAGATGAAGAAGAAGAAGACGAAGAAGAGGAAGACGAAGAAGAAGAAGAGGAGGAGGAAGAAGAAGAAGAAGAAGAAGAAGAAGAAGATGAGGAGGAGATTGATGTAGTCACAGTAGAGAAGAGGCGCTCTACAATCACCAAGGCATCACCCATGGCGTCAGGCACTGTCACCATCTCTGTACACCCCAAAAGTCAAGATGCAAAAGGAATTGTCTCAGGGTCCGGTTCCGGTGTGGTGAGTCGATTCGTCAGCCGGGCTCCTCAGGAGCTCATCTTGAAGAGAAGTTCAGTCCACCAGCAGCAACATAACTACGCAGCCCCCTCACCCTATGCTTCAGACGATGACCCAACCCCGCCTCCAAAGAAGCAAAAGATGTCTGATGCCCCGCGCCTTCCTTCCAGAACCATCTCTTCATCCTCCTCATCTTCCTCCTCATCCTGCAGTTCAGTCACCAGCACATCAGGGGTGCGCAGCAAGCGCAGCTCCAGCGGGGACAGCAGCCCGAGAGGCAGCTCCGACTCAGAGGACAGCGAGCGCCGACGCAACCACAACATCTTGGAGCGCCAGCGCCGCAACGACCTGCGATCCAGCTTCCTGACGCTGCGCGACCACGTGCCGGAGCTGGCGCACAACGAGAAGGCGGCGAAGGTGCTCATCCTTAAGAAGGCCACCGAATATGTGAACTCGCTAGAGACGGAAGAGATGAGGCTCCAGCAAGAGAAAGAAAGGCTCCAGGTCCGGAGGCAACAGCTGATGCGCAGGCTGGAGCACGCAAGGACTCGCTAACAGACAAGTGCTACAACACAAACACTCACAATATACCCTGGACGACCCCCCCCACCCCCACCCCTCTGCATCAACTCAAGTCTGATACACAAGAAGATGCACACAGAGGCCTCCATATTTGTTGCACACGTGCACACACCAACACAACATCTCAGAGGATGTTTATGTTCAGATGTCAACACACACCTTGGAGGGGCGGGGTGCCGGGGGCGGGGGGATGCTCGGACTTTCACTGCCGCCACTTTTTTTGCACATTTGTTGACGTTAAGAATGTTTAGGGTTTACTTTTTTTCAATCCAGTCACATTAAAGAAAGATTAAAAACGCACACACACACACACACACACACACACACACACACACACACGAAAAACAAAAAAGCATGAGGAAGGAGAGAGGACACACTTTTTTTGGTCTTCCCTTCTTCTGTTTTTGAAAAAATATAATTTCTATTTGTACTTTTTTTGTACTCACTGTGACACCAGCCTGGAATCTAGTTATTCCCACAGGGACGGGTGTTGGAGGGCACTTTGCTTGGAGAGTTCATGTTCAAGAAGAAGTGCACACTTACTTTGCCTTCACCACTGCAAAACTGAAAAGACTGATGACTGAGGTGTCACATAAACAATGCCACTACAGGTCCTCTTTCCCTCACTCTTCTCACACTGGTGCTCAAACCAAGTCAGTGGATGTATAACTGCGCACCTTGCTAGCCGACACTTTTGTATATAACAATAGTGTACAGACAAAATACACTCAGATCTGCCTTGTTTTGTAATACAGTTTGTCCTTGTTCTTTTTTTATATATATATACATGTCAGAAAGCTGCCAACATTTAGACTGGAAGTTTATATACCTTTAAAAGTACTGTAAGGCCTCAATTTTGAGAGTCATGAAACTTTGTAATATAACAATATATTGTTTTCTTTCTCTTCCCTTTCTTTGTATTGTATTATATTACTAATTCAACACACCTTTTATGCTTTTAGTGTGAACCTGATACATACTAAATTTGATACTTATATTTTCGTATGAAAATGAGTTCCTGGTAGATATCACTTTATCTCGTCATTTTTTCTTCTATCTCAAATAATTCTTTTGTACAGAAAATGTGTTCTATCCTCATGTACCTGGCCTTTTTTTTCTTTCTTCCTTTTTTTTGTTTATATTTGCTATCGGGTGCATAGAACTGGGTAAACAGATATAAGATGTTTGTTTTTTTGTGTTTGTTTTTGTTTTGTTTTTTTCAATTTAAAATGTACATTTAGTGCTGCAACTCATAGCACTTTGAAATACCTCATTTTGAAAAATAAATAGATATCATAAAATCTTCATCTTTGCCTTTGTGGATTTTTTTTTTTTTAACCTCGTCACCCTTTCATATCTGCATCAATCTGTTTACTTCCCTGTTTGCCTCCACATTTCTGTATTTGTTGTGCTGCTCTCAAAGACTCATCCTGACAAAGAAAGCGAGTGTCTTCTGAATGCTCTCTGTCTCCGCACCCTGCAGCTACCTCCCCCTGCATAGCCTCTCACACCCACCCACACACACACCTACACACTCACTCACTTCAGTTCACACACACACACACAGATACACACACCTCTCTATTTTCCTCTCTCACCAGCGCAGCTCTTCCTACTACATTGTTCAGGCTGTTGCTATGGAAACTGGAGCAGCTGCTGAGTGGCAGACACGAGAGTGAGGCTTTTATTTGTCTGTTAGTAGTCTGTGTATTTCTGCCCGAGTGTGTGTGTGTATGAATGCAAATGTGTGTCTACCTTTTGTTGTGGTCTGTGTGTGGCCCCGGCGCCTGATATCTCCGGTGTTGTGCGCTGCCTGCCACGATGCCAGGACAAGGCTGGATACTGTTTACCAACATAGGCCACATGGCTTTGCCCCTCCCCACCTCCTCTTCCCCTTTTTGTCTCTCCTCCTTCCCTCTGTGCATCCTGTGTTGGGCCTTAGCCCAAATATGCGCCTTTCACAAGCCTGTTCAGGCGCTCTCTGGAGATGGCTGAAAGAGAAATCTGTTGCCACGGTCTGTATAGCCATTTAGCACAGCAGTGTGCTCACAGAGGGTATAAGAAAGAGAGAAGTGCACTAATACAACATAAAATACACACTGCTGATGAATTGCAGTAATCCCTTTAAAAAGATAGATAGGACAACATGATCAATGATTGTTTCTCTTTCACCAAAAGTGATATATTACTTCCTTTCTAGAACGAACACTCCGGCGTTTAATTTTTCAGAAGCACAATTGTCATTTAGCTACTTGCAGAACCAAGATGGTCCTAAGGTATGAGGCCTATGTGAGAGACAGGGGTATATGAAGACAGATGACTTTGTTTGGGAGTTGAGACAGTACAACACTGAGCTTCTCAGTGGGGGAGTGGCACTGGTGGATTACATAACAGGGGTCTGGTGTCTTTGTGCATACTAACTGTACATGTGTGCGTACAGGATAGGAGACCCTGTGTGTGCGTGCATGTGTGTGTCCTCTCATGGGACTTCCCCTTACCATCTGCCTAATGACTTATCCTGCCTGGTTATAGGATAAAAACAAGCTCATAGACAATAACGCAGAAAAATAAATGGGGGTAAAAAGAAAAACAACATATCACAGCAGAGAGAAGTTGTTTGGTTCAGATGGTAAGACTAACTTTAATTTCACCTCATAGTGTTCAGCACCAAACCCCCTGCCAATACAGATAAACCTGACTGGCTCAGATATGCTCATGGCTCAGATATGCTCATGCTTCTTCTTGAATCTCACATGTTCCAGTTGCAATTTAACAACCTTTTCCCTTAACAACTTAGCCAACCTGACATTAGTGGGGTGGATATTACAGCTGACTTTGGGCGAGACTAAGGGTACACCCTTGACATGTCACCAGTCAGGGCTAACACAGAGCAACAGACAGCCATTCACGCTCCCTGCTAAGCTATCTGCTCTCTAAAATGAGGCTAATTGTTTTAGAAGGGAGTAGCCATCTTCTGCGTTAAACAGACATATGGCCATGGCTTTTGCCTGATTAATATCCATTATCTCTCTGCCCGCTGACTGCCTGGCCTGAACTGCTCAGACACACACACACACACACACACACACACACACACACACACACACACACACACACACACACACACACACACACACACACACACACAGACACGATGCAACTCTAATGGGCTTAGACCCCACTGATGGATGTGCATTAAAGCTACACAGGAGATGGTGTGGCATGTTGCGGGTTTGTGTCATCTACTTTGAGATCTTCATTACCCCCGCCATTAAGACTAGCCACAACGTTTCCATTGTGCTGTTGGACACCAGATCTGTATTCAACATATTAACCTTCCTAAATGTAGGAATACAATAGCGTATGTATCCATGCACAAGTGTGTGTGTGTGCATGAAATGTGGCCAAGCTCTGCGCAATGGCATGCCCATCACACATGTGCCACAATAAGCTCCGTATGGCGAGAGCCCCTTTATCTGTGTGTGTCGTGCATGCGTGTAAGGGGCAGGGGATGGGGGTGAAGGGGTGTCACCATCTGTTATGGAGTCCAGCACGGTCGCAGGTGCTCAGAAATGGTGTGTGTTGGGCTTATTGTAGGTACAGCCTGAAACAAGGAGGGTATCGGGGGGTATTGGGGCAGAAAACATGGAGGTGTGCGCGTGGTGGAGGCAGTTCCTCCAGGGAACTCATTGCCCTAGCTGAGTAATATGCAGCCGTGACAAAGAGCTGTGGAGCTACAGTAATTGCAGAACACATAGTGGACAGCTAAGCAAGAGAGGGAGGGAGGAAAAGAGGGAGGGAGTACAGCAAGAGAAAAGAAGGCCTGAGTGTTTGATCAAAGTTTACCAAAGTCTGAGGAGATTTGCATACAGATGGCACTGTAGCATGGCCCCCCTGGAATACCTTTCTCTCTCTTTATTTTTCTTTCTGCATCTCCCTCTCTCCCTCTCTCTCTCTCTCTCACTCTCACACACACACACACACACACACACACACACACACACACACACACACACACACACACACACAGCCTCTCACACAAATGTAATAGGGTGTCATTGAAGAATACATGAATAGCCTTTCAAGAGTGCGTTCTGAGGAAGAAACGGCCTTGGCTGCACAACACAGCACCTACAACAAGAAAGCAAAAGTGAAGGAGGGCAGTTAAGAAAGACTGAAAAAGAAAGAGCGATAAAAAGTAAGAAAAGGTAATGATTAAGACAAGATGGGAAGAGAGAGAGTGGCAACAATAGAAAGAAAACAAAGAGGAAAAGCCTTACCACATCAGTAATTACGCAAACAGCTCTGGGCCAGTAAATTTTGTTTCAACACTCATCCAATGCACATATATTCAGTGATGTATCTACGCTGACATTTATACACTTCCTCCATTAATCCATTCCCCTGGCAAATCTTTACACTATATTGATCTTGAATGTAGCTGTTTAGGGGGTATTGATCATTTAAGTGCCTTCCTCTTACATAAGTTACATATTTCTTTCAAGTCATTGTTATGAGCCACAGACAATTAGCCAGCTGTGCCAACTGCCTCAGCTTCTATGACATCTAACAGTTAAAGCCACAAGAATGCCACAAACCAGCCTGAACTTGCTGTCAGCTGCTGAACTTCTAAAAGTTTAAAAGAATATTAAGCTACTAGTGTCAAGAGGGCTCGGAGGCCATTATGTGGGAGTGGACCCAAGTGCAGACACAAATGGAACAGTGTTAAGGTTTTCACAAGCTTTATTATTAACACAGAGAAGCAAATACAAGACAAGAGTATGTGGCGGGGGCAGGGGACTAGAGTCCACGGGATTGACTTGGGAAACATGGAACGTGGGATGTATGCACATAGATGCAGGGAGTTTAAGTTAAACTGCCGTAGGACTGGTGACAGTCTCAGCTTCATAGGGTCCAGTGTAGCTTGGGGTGAGCTTGTGGGTGAATGGCCTGAGGGGAACGTCCCTAGCAGCGAGTCATTTTTTGGCCTGGAGTGTACTTTGAAGTGGGTGCTCTTAGTTCTCATCTGTGTAGCGACCATTTCCTAAGTCGGAGTGCAAATGTAAGATCAACATCATTCTCATGAAACAGGGATGACCCAGAGAGGCTTCAAAAGGCTCTAGATGAGTTAAGTCAATTTGTGCATACTCTAACCAAGGAAGATTCAGAGACCAAATTACCGGGTTTTGTGTGGTGACATAGTGGAGGGCTGATTCCAACACCTGGCTGAGCCTCTTGGTCTGTCCATTAGATTGTGGGTGATATACAGAGCTGAGGCTGACTTTGGCTCAAAGAGCAGTACAGACGGTCTTCCAGACCTGTGAAGTGGATTGAGGACAATTGCCGTAGGGATGCCGTGGTGCCTGAATACATGATCAATTAGGAGTTTGTCTAGGGCAATAAAATGGGCTGACTTGGAAAACCTATCAATAAAAGAAAGAATTACGGACTTTGCGGAGGAAACAGGCAGCCTGGTAACAAAATCTAAAGCTATGGGGTTGTTACTTGTTGTAGCAAACCTGATGGTCATTGAGTGCACAGATGGTGCAGCAGCTACATAGCCTTTGACACTTCTTTCCCACCAAAAGTGACTTTTGATTAATGAAATTGTCCTACCTACTCCAGGGTGGCGAATTTAGAGGTGTGAGCCCAATGGAGGACTGCTGAACGTGCTGTAGTCGGGACGTAGCAGCGATCAGGTGGACTGGTACATAGGTCAGGCTCATCCTAAAGGGCCTCACGGATGGCATCTTCGACGTCCTAGGAGTCGAAAGGCACCTTGCAGGTGGCAGGAAGGAATGCGGCAGTCTCAGGTGGGTCAGTGTTGGTGACGAACTGGCGGGACAAGGCATTGGGCTTGACATCCTGGAGCCTGGATTCCAACAGTTCTTTGTCACCCACATCATAATTTCTCTTGGCTGGAGGGAGGCAAGAAGAAGGCACAAGCCAAGCGTCTACTTCCACTATGAGTGGTTTTGTGGTATGGGGTGAATCAAAAGGAGTGCGGAACTGAACAAGTTTAATTTAATGAAGCCTGCTTCAGTATCAAGAGACCAGATAAATGGCATCTGGGTGGAAGTGAAATGAGTGATTGATGTGGCTATCTGGCTGTAATTCTGAATGAAGAGACGGCAGAAGTTAGTGAAACTGAGGGAACCACCGAAGGTGTTTTTGGGATGTGGGAGTGGGCCTTTCACTTCAGGCTTAAATTTGTGCAGGGACAGTTTTTCTGCAGAGGGTATTTGGTTTTAATTGTGATCCTATTCAAACCTTTATTGTCAATACACGGACGGAGTGTCTTATCTTTCTTAGCATTCATCCATCCATTCTCTGCTGCTTATTCTTTTTCAGGGTCGCCAGTCTGTCGCAGGGCTAACACATAGACGCAGACAACCATTCGCACTCACATTCACACCTATGGGCAGTTTAGAGTTTCCAGTTAACCTATCCCCACTAACTGCATGTCTTTGGACTGTGGGAGGAAGCTGTAGTACCTGGACCTACACAAACATGGGGAGAACATGCAAACTGCATCTTTCCTCCGCTCTGTAGGGAGGAAGGGACAACCCCTTATCCTTACTGAAGACCTCCTGGAGGTCATGATATTCCTTGGGGACTGAGGTGAGATCTGGTGGTGAAGGTACAGCAGGAGATGCTTCTGATGTTCCTGAGAACAGAGCTGAAGAAAAGTGAGGCAGAATAGACTCCAGCTTGTAACCTTGTGTCCTGACCAGTCGATGTGGAGATTGTGTTTTCTTAACCAGGGGTAGCCGAGAATTAAAAACCTGTCTTTTGACCCGGTGGCGTGAAGAGAATGAGTGGTCTGATTTATACTGAGTGACACTGGCAATAGTAAACGGGGTTTAAAAACTAATCAGAGATCCACCCACTCGTATCCCTGTAATTTCTGGCCGGCAGAACATATTGGGAAAACCAACAACCAGGTTATCCCAAAGAGTATCTCTGACTATGGACAATGACGAATTTTGAGTCTCATGGGCTGGAGCAGCAGAAGACCAAGCTGGGTGCTACTCCTGTCAGCTTAGGAAAGGAAACTGAGGCTACAGTCCACATAGGCTCACCAAAGTTTGACAACAGAAAATTGGAAAAATGGTCTGATGATTCTTAGTTTTTGCAGTGACATTCAAATGGTCTTAAACATGTCAATAAGTTCTTTGTATTCAAATTACCTTCACAGTTGTGAGACTTCAACCCAGTAGAGTACTTTTGGGATGTGGTGGGAGATTTGCATCATGGATGGACCAAAATCTCTGAGGAATGTTTCTTGAATCTATACCACAATCTATACACACAATCTCTGGACAAGTAAATTTGTCACAGACACTTGTTTGCAGAACACTTAAACACAAGTTGTTTTTGTTGTTTTGTCTTCAGTATAACTGTGTTGCAACAAGTAATTGTAAAGGAATTAACTACTAACCTTTGAGCTCCATGTTACTACTAGCCTGCTGTGTGTAACCGTTGTTTTACTGCTTGATTTATAAGAGTCTCCAGCACCGGCATTTCATCATTGTTATACAAATCCTTTTACATATGGGTGGGGCACAAGATGAAACATAAAGTGTGCTGTGTTTAGTATAAATAAGCCACCTAATACAACTACTGTGAATATATACAGCGGAAACAAAAACACATGATGTCCTATGTGTTAAACTAATTACAAGGCTTTCAAAGAATGTTTTTCTCCATGTATATCTTTCCAAAGGAACGCTGTGTGCATTTGCGCAATCCCCATGTTGTTCTGTGCATACGTGTGTGTACACTTATCCCATTGTACCTGTGTTTATTTGGGGTAATCACCGGGGCGCTTCTGTGTTTGTACATTTGAAGTGAGATTGATTCATGACTGTTCCTCCAGAGGAAAAAGATAACAAATGTTTTTCTGGTCCAATAAACACCCTCTGCCTGTAAAACAAATTAGAGTAAACTAAACCATCCTCTGCATGCACCAACACATGCTTAATAGATGGCTGGCTGGGAAACTCTCTGGTACTAAGGTAGAACTCAGTGAGAGACGTATTGATCAAGCCTCCCAGACTCCCTTGCGGGCTTTGCTGCCAATCAATGAGTATGTGTTTGACTGGGGCAAGGTTTGCCAGCTACTTCAAAACTGTGTCAAAAGCGCACGATCAGTACAGCAAAAATGGGCGCTAAACGTGAAGTGCTTTATCATAAACTCCAATTAGTGGACAAACCAACAGAGACTAATATAGTCCATATTTAGACTATGTGAACATATTAGACAAATATTTTTAAAGCTTTAAGATTCATGTTGAATAACATTGCCAAACTGAACTGCTTGCACTGAAGAGTTGATAAGTGGTGCTACTAGTCAATCACATCAACGTTTGAAATCAAGACATTGTGAATAACATACATGTACTTGTCATAAAAATGAGAAGTATATTGGGTAAAAAAAGAAAGATCAAACCTCTGTATGGTTGTAGTGTGCCGATGCCCTGTGGACACACTTAATATATAAAAGAGTCAGGGGAAGACACCTTACCTAATTAAAAAGTCACTAAAGTCTGCAAAGGGAACATCTGGATAAACCAGAATTGTTTTGGAAACAAGTGCTGTTGACTGATTGTGCACAAGGTCTGGACTGGGGGTGAGAACAGGATGTACGGGGATGTAGTGCGAGTGGTTTAGGAGTGTTTTGCCTTTTCAGCAAGAGCCTGCCCCCACACCGCCAACAAGGAAACAATACAGACATTAAACTTGGATTTGTTGTTGCTCTAAAAAGAAAACTAAGTTCAAACAAGGGTAGTTGGATTAAAGCTTGTGTAAAACAGCACGAGAGTGTAGCAGTTGCTTTTGATACTACTGAATCTAAAAGAGTGCAGTCTACCACTTTGAACTTCATTTATTCTTCCTTTTCCCTCTGTTTCACACATGTAAGGCATGAAGAGTTTGTGATTTATTTTCTCTACTTTAGCAAGCATGCGAGTACTTTTGCAAAGTCTAATTAATCATCTCTGCAGCATGAAATGCAATACATAAGAGAAACTATAGCGCTACTACTACTATGAAAACAACTCAAGTCCAAAATGCCTATTTTAGATATTAATAGTGAATTGCAATGACATGTGATTGATGCAATCTGTTCTTTGGAAGCCACACGTGACCTTTGTATTGTGCTACAAGCTTAGGTACCTGATGTTTTCATGTATTCTTCTTACAAACAGCATCTTACTAGCTGATGCCTTCTTTGCTCACTTTAAAATAATTGCCTGAATTAACATAAAGCAATATAGATTTGATATCCTACATCTGGGACCTGAAAGTGGCTATAGGATATGCATGGAGGCTATCAACACTTCAGGGCCGACCTTGCTTGCTTCTCGACAGTTATCTGTCGGTTTGATGGCGAGCTGGTGTGCGACAGGGCAGAGGACGGGGGCCGCGCGGGTCAGCAGAATCCTCAGCAGGCGCTGACACATGTGGGACAGAGCTCAGTGGAAATCGGGTTAATGAATCGTAGAGAGAGGGAAACGGCAGGGTTACTTGTCTTTCAATATCCCCCATCATTATCAGTTGGACCAGTGTTCATCTGCACAACATGGGGAGAGAAAAAGATGAGGAGGTCAGTAGGTGGCAAATCTGGACCTGTGAAAAGGATTTCAGACAATAGATCATAGATGTGTGTAAAACAAAGCAACTGCTACTGAAGCGTCACGGTCAATTTTGAAGGAAATAAAAGATGGGTCTGTCTCTTTTTGTAAGACATCATGTTATGTGATTCACTCTGACCATTAAGAACCATGTGAAAATTTGATAGTTTAGCTATTTTTCCTTCTGTATGCATTCTCTACAAGCCCTTTTGTGCCTTTGTAAGAAGATATTCTCTGGTGGGCCTTTGGTCCATGACCAGTCCATTACAGGCTTGTCTGCCTTTGCTGTCACTTCTTTTCGATGGATCAGTGAGCTTCAGATAGAACCACCAGTCTCAATTTTAATAATACCAGCCTGCTTCTGCACGCAGACTCAACTCAGATGCAAATCACCGCGTCTTATTAAATTGGTTAAAACAAATTCACTCCACAGCTACACCCTTTCTTCCTGCAGTTGTTACCGTTCTTGAAAGGTATGCACTGACAACCTGACAGTGGTGAAATAAAGCTTTTAATTACTGAAGAAAATTAGGACAAATAGCCTGAATCCAGCCTATTCACACACATAATTCGCCTATCTAAGAGGATGAAATACATTAGCATATTTAATTGGCGGCTTATGCCCATCTCTTGTGTTTGACAGCTGTTGAGTCAGACGACGGCATTGTCCGAATATGAGTCAGCGCACGCTAATCTAATCAGGGAAACCTTGGTTGGGGATCGAGTTAGCATTTTGGATATCAGCAAGCTCTCAGGATTACACACAGGGGTTAATTACAGAAGAATCAGATTCAGAGAGAGCTTTAACGGTCGTAAGAGTAAGGCAGTAGTATTCACGAGCCGGGCTGATGGGAATGAAGGTCTACAGAACAGCCTGAGACTATGATGCTGTGGTAACTCAGGCATGGCATTGATTACTTTAATTGGTGGACCAGGAGCAGGGAACATTATTGGATTTGATTTAATGCCCCCTCCCTCAAAGAGACACTTCAGATACAATCCACCAGTGCACTGGTTATTGCTGGACGTTTGCACTATTGGTAACATTTAACATCCATCTGGGATTATACATCAAACAAATGTCTTATTTTACAACTCCTCCACACACATTTCAATGTCCAATGTCCTCCAATCTGTCCTTGTTTGATATTGATTTGAACTCAGAAAAATACTCAGGTCAGGGGTTTTTCTCAGGTTTTCTGGCAGGTAAACAGCTGTTCATTGATAAATACAAGCGCGTATAAGGACAAAGCTACGGCCGAAAATGGCACTTTAAAGTGCTCCTTTATTAGTGTTATCAGATTGAGTGAGATGATTCTCAACTGGCCATGGATGTGCGGTAGAGCTCTTTCAGTCGTCAGCAAGACTAGAAAAGTGTTATATAAAACCATTTCCACTTGTCTTGCAAAGCTGGTTGGTCAATTACACGCAAGCTAGATGAGACCTAATTCTAGTCTGTCCTTTTTATCTATGTTGGTGCATTTATTAATCCTTTTATTTTCAGATGTTTTGATTTGATTTCATCAATCCTGAATGGGCAAAACAGTTTTCAAGCTTGGTTGCTGAAAAGATCACATAGTTTAATAAGAATATGCATTTGTACAATTGACCTCTTCCTCCTAATTGTCTGCAACTATTTTAAATGTACAATAGTTTCCTCCTTTTTGGACACCACAGCTTTCCATTGTCTCAAATGTAATTGTTTAATATTGCAATTATGTGTCTGCCACTGTAAAACTCTGTGGGGAAAAACTGAATAAAAGCACTGGAAATTCCAGTTTTTGTGCTGGAACCATTGCTACAACCACCTGCTGCTGAAGAAAATGGGATATCATGGTCAGAGATAACACCTCAGCAACTCAAAATACACGATTTGCTGTAAAAGGTGTATCAGGCCTATATTTCCTCATTTGTTTCACTCATTCTGCCATCTACAACAAATGAGTGATTAATTACATCATCAAGATATTTCCAGTACGTTATCCAAATTCCTTTTTCTCTTTCCATTCTTCCTCTATCTCTCTTGTGCACACAAAGTTAAATAAGATACACAGCCCAATACACTGACACATTCGAGTGAGTGTGCAGCATGCCATTGATGCTCTGCTCTGGCTTCATCCATCACTGATAATGGCTGAGGACAGCTGTGTGTTCAGTCTCCCCCTCTCCATCATACCGCAAGCTTGAGGCGGAAGGATGGAATGGAGGAGGGGTATATTTATTCTACTCTACCTCCTAATCACACACTAACCATCCTGTAATACTATCGTGAAACCTCCACCCCCCACAACAGCTCAAACACCCCCCACTCCAGAGAATACCCGCCCGGGGCTGGGCCCAGATGGCCGTGCCCAGCAGCGGCCTGCGTTTTGCCTCTATCTGAATGTGCACTCGAGGCTGGATTTGGAATCATTGATGCAAAACTGTGTTACACAAACACGCACAGACACAGATATGAGTGCCTTCATGCACTACTGTGCACAAACCGCTATGAATACTCCAACTATTGCAGTGTCACCCACACATCAGTACACACACACACACACACACACACACACACACACCAAACAAGGATGCAGTGTTTAGACTGGAGTTAATGAAGAGATAACAGCTGATGTAATTTGTTTGCACATGAATTAAGTCTGTCAGGGTTCCATTCTGGTTGATATTTCTGATTTCATACACTACCTTTGGTGTTCATGAGTTAAAAGAAGCTATTAAAAAAATCTGTCCTTGAACATCTTATTCAACTCAGCTGATTCACAAGGAATCATTTCCTACATACCACAAGTTTTAAGATTAAATATGCGATAATCACCTCTTTGCACCATGAAAAAGTCCTTTGCATCTTTTGGGATTATGTGCTTGTTCTCTGGCAGTTCATTTATATCAACAATGTCACTTGAGCTTTTATCTCTTTGTATTTAAAGGCTCTGTAAAACCACATACTGTCAGCCAAGTAGCATAAATTAGGTAATAAATGTTCACAGCGAGGGCAGTGTCAAGTGAATGATTATACCTGACACAATGAACTTAGAACTTCTGTCGTGAAACTTAAATAATATTGCACTTTTAAAAGGTGTTACAGGTGCATAAATGCTAGATATGGCCAGATTCGGAGATAGGTGGTTGCTAGACAACATGATGATACATTAAATTTGATATGGATAAAATATAATAATCAGGTTTTGTAAATTAGTGTTGAGATTTTGTGGGCACATGACCACAGACCAAAAATGTGCCATTTTGGCACTATCATAGTGACAATGTAGGATCAAGGGAATAAGGTTCCAGTCACACAGGCCTACAGCCAAAATTCAGTTTTACCGACTGGAAAAATTATTGCTAAAGTCACACAGGCCTACGGATTGGCCAGTGACCCCATGGCAACCACCTGTTGCTAGGAAAAAATGTGTATTTCTCAACTGACTGCTATGGATGGAAGTGACAGACTTATCTACAAACAAAGTAAAAGCAACTTCCAGGAGCCAGTGACAACGAATTGAGGAATGCACATTTTTCCCTAGCAAACAGTTTTTGTATCAAGTCCAGTATGTCAGACGACTCATGAGCAATGTGCGCATGACGCCACGTGAGAAACCTCAATACAAATCTGATGATATCTGATAGGATATTGGGAGATACTCTGAGGTCCTTACAGAAAATATAACTTACTGGCAGATTAGCTCGTTGAGGAAAGGAGACTGAAGGGTGGCTAACAAGTAGTTATCAGTGTACTTAATAACAGTTTGTAAAACAAACCCCAGCATGCAACATGGGAGTGTATAAATCTTGAAGGGAACTAGATGGGATAGTAAGACCGAACTATGGATTATATATAAGACATGGATCATCAATAATCATAAACCTTCTACAGTCTCAAAGGCTTTCTCCATTCTGAACAACAAAAAATGTAACATGCCTAGAGAACAGACCTTTTCCACATCAATGTATTTTAAAATAACTACCTATACATGGTATGAATTATGGCTTGAGTCTCACACCTGAGTTCAAACCTGACTGTAAGAAAATTTGTAAATAAGCTAAACTGTGGATCTTCAATCAAATCCTGGGGAAAAGCAACATTTTGATGAGTTATCATATCAAGTAAGACATTTGTTTGGGTCAGTAAAAACCGTTTACAAAAGCTCAGATGGATGATTATTTTGAAATGACAATAACAGAATTTGTCACCAGCAAGCCGGAAATTATTTTGTTTTATTATTCCACAACAGTGGATTTTATTTACAATGCACATCTTTCCTCATTATTGACTAATCTGTAATCTAAACACAACAATGAGGTCATTTCCAGTAAATCTCCACAGATGGCAAGCTAATGCTATTCAATTAGCAGGTGATGGAGACGGGTGGAACCCGATCCCCAACAAAACACCAGTCCAGCACACTCCCTTCTATAAAGGACACCTGTCAGAAACAAGAGCCTCTTTTACCCTGGCTGTTAGAGAAAAGCATTCTCCTTGTCTCATCATCATTTAAGACTTAGGCACTTCAAAGCCGGCCAGGTACAATAGCAGTGATCAGGCCTGCCTTCAAAAGAACAGCACAAGTTATGGTGGGGCAGCAGGGGGAGAAGAATAGCCCTGTAAATCATAATAGAGAGGAAAATATAAAAGACGAGGCAGAGAGACGCAGTTCACCTGTTCTCTGTAACACAATCACTTAACGATCCTCAGGGCGCATTGTACGGGAGGGTGCTCCTGTAGCTTGCGCCCTCGCTTTGTGCCCTGCTGGAGCACAGAGATCATCTTCCCCCTCTCCACAGACCCCCTGACCTTCTCTCTGTTCCACTCGCACACACACACCCATCGAAATTACCCTTACTCCTCACAGATTAAGATCAATGTCATTCATCGCGTTTAGAGTATCAGCCTTTGATTTGGGCCAAAGAAAGGGAAGGGAGGGCACACAGGGCACCTGGGAGCTGTATAAGGATAGGAAAAAAATGTCCTCCATTCGATGGGGATGAAAGTGCCTTTTTTTTTACTTTCCCCTTGAGCTTGTGTGTGCTTTATCTAAATGGAAGTCGATCTTTGAAGTTGCTGCAGGTTAGCACAATTTGCATATTTACACTATATGTTAGGCAAGCACTTGATCAAAGGGTGTCACTCTTTAAAAGTAGTGCCGTATTTCGAAACACTGTATAACTTCCACTGCTTTTGTGGAGTTTGCGCTTATGTGTAGATGTGAACTGAAATGAATCCATTCTGCTAATCAAAATGGCTAACTCAACAAGGCTGTAGCCTGCAGCTACCTTTACTCAAACACAGTTAAAATACTCAGATTCTGACGAACAATAAGAAGATCATGTATCTAAATGGAAATTAACATATCAATCCCAACAACATCAGAAAAGTATAGATGATTATAAACATTATTGCCAGTTTGAGATGTTAGCATCACAGCGCAAGCTGACAGGATTGATTCCCTGGGATGTTTGGTTTAAAATGCTAGCTGTCTGAACCAGAATTTTTTAAACTGTCACTACACTTCCAAGGTGGAAATGCTCGCCCTCATCATTTACATCATACTGACAAATAAACAAGGTTAAAAACTTTAAAGGTCCTTTAAAGGTTTTTAACACAAAGATGCTGAACAGCAGTTTAAATGGAACTGTTTCAGGTAATCACCATAATGTCACACCACCCACCTTACACTGTATTCTACCTGGGCTGTGCACTTGTGCTTATTTGATTGGCCGGAGAAGTGTGCTGCCAAATGAGCCAGATGACCCTGCTGTTTTTGGCCCGACTGTGCCAAGTAATCTTATAATTGAAACAAATAAAGAGTCTGCATTTTTGAACACAGTCTTTAAGTCATTAGGCTCAGCCCCCTTTGGCTCTGCTTCCCTCAGCATTACCACAGGGATTCCTCTGTGTATCTATTCCCTGACCTTTGTCCCTGCCCATAGGTAAGCTTAGCTTTTGGACAGCACTGACCCTTTTCTATACATAGCTTTTTTCCATTGAAGTTTCAAACTCTCCTATCTCTGCTCTCTTGGCTTCCCTAGCACCCCCGACATCCCCACCCTTGGAGCCACCAGGGTATGTGACGGTCTAAATGCCCCCTTTTGTTGGCAGAATGGGTCTTTTGTCTGCACCCCCTGCCTGTGCTGACTAAGGGACATCCAGTGAGCCCACTTTTGAGTCCACATAGGGGTATGAGAGCGCTGGAAACAGAGGGTCAGCTTAAGCCACCCTCCACCCCCTCCCCCAAGAGTGTTTGAGGAATTTCCTGATTCACTAACTTTTTAAATAGCTAGTCCCCTTGCCTTTTTATACCTCAAACAGCACCCACTCACATCTTCACACCTCCAGTGTGGCAGATGGCCTAAACTGGCCAGGACATGACATCTATACTGAAGCTGTACTAGACACCCTGCTGTGCACCCATTTACCTTCAGAAGTACCTTCATTCTTTGTGGCACAGATTCAGCAAGGTGCTGGAAACATTCCTCATAGATTCTTGGTCAATAATAACATGATAGCATCACACAGCTGCTGCAAATTTGTCAGCTGCACATCCATGATGTGAATGTCCTATTCCAACACATCCCAAACTGTGCCAAAAAATATCCTTCACACCATGTCGTTTCATGTTAAGCCAAATTCTGACCCTACCATCTAAATGTCAAAGGAGAAATCGAGACTCATCAAGCCGAGCAACATTTTTCCAGTCTTCTACTCTCCAGTTTTGGCGAGCATCTGCAGATTTTAGCCTCAGTTTCTGTTCTTAACCAACAGGAGTGGAACCTGGAACGACTTTAGGACAGCAGCCAATGAGTATCCCAGCGTCAAACGTGTCTAACAATCAGTTTCTTCAGGAATGAGTTGTTTGTTCAGCGTATATACTTATTTTATTTTATTTCTACCCTTTAAATGTTTATTGTTTTTGTTGTTGTTGTTTTTTGTTTGTTTGTTTTAAGATTCTGTTTTCAGGTAACTTTTAGAAATATTAAAACAAAATTCATATTAATCTGCTAAGCTAGATTCAGACAAGGCGCAGACTTAATGTCACAGTGAGGCAGCCATTCTCTAAAATCTTGTGTTCCCTGAAACTAACAGGACATCCTGTTAGTTTCAAGAGACACTTTCACTGAACATGTCTATGGAATTTAAGCAATGAGGTTTTGTATCTTGAGCAAATGAAGTGCGGAAAGAAACAAGAAAACCTGACAGGCAGAATAAAAGACAAACTGGATTGGTAGCTTTGTTCCTCTAATGAAAATCTGCTCACACAACATTTTGTGGACCTGTAATTAATCCCCCTAACATCCTTTTTTTAATAGACTTCCATTAACATGCTTTTAAAAATGGCACTCTTAAAAAATACCCAATTCACGGCATACATCAGAGCACACATTAGTGCTGAATAGTATTTACTGGCCATCCTTTAAACAGCTCCCTTTAAAATCTCATCCTCTAATGTATCCAAATCACACGGCTGTCCCGGACCATATATCTTTAATTGTACGTCGGTGCACTTTAACAAGAGTCAGATGCCTGCTAAGGACTCCTCTACATCAAAAAGCTGCCGCCCAGCACCTCATATCCTCTGCCTTCACAATGCTGCTGTTTCACCACCCATGTTCATAAAACGTACTCTCCTCCCTCCACTCCCGACCCCCTCCTTTCACTTTGATTGGGCTAATTGTGTTTCCTGCTAAATGCAGTAAACTTAAGGGAAGCTAGGAAGTGCAAATGCACGTACCCTGGAGCGGGTATACAAACTCAAATTCACACTGCAGGCAGCATCTCTAACAAGAGGCCATTAGAGACAATAGGCCGACTCGTTCACTTTCTGAGGGTCCAATTTACATTGCAGTGGCAGGTACTAAAGCCTCTTGAGCCCTTTGGATTATAGACTCCTCTTCTGACACCTCTCCCATGGTTATGTGTTGCAAATAGCTCACTATGTTTCAATGGCTTTAACACATGAACATCAGTTTGAGCATCTATCTATCTGTACATCTATTAAAGTGTCATTTGGCAGAAAAAAGAAACCTATTTGGTAACTGATCCTATAACCAGAGTTGGAGGAAAGCAAGAAAATAATAATTGGGTTTTTTCTAAACATGAAAAGATTCATAGAAGCACTCCATATTTTAGTGACCACGCAACACGTGGCCCAGCCAGATCGCACTATTCATTGGTTTTTGCCCAGGGAGCCATCACAAAACCATACTGTGGTTACCTTTGTTATCACAGTCTGCCACTCTTTCTCTCTTCATCCCCCTCTCTTTCTCTTTTTCAATCTGGGTGAGCTCCCATTGAACAGAGGGTCTCTGAGGTTGGTTGGGGAAACATTGGACCACTTCAGAGCTCATCCCAAAACCACACCAAGCTTCCCGTACTATCTCTACTCTCTCTGTCTTCCTCTGTCTGAAACCTCATCCTTCTCTGTGCCGGCGATCTGGTCTGTGTGTTGCGGCCTTGGCAGTGGCAGACAGCGTGTTACTGAATGGGAGGGAAGTCATATGTTAGCAGTTTGAACCTACAGCCCCAATTAGAGGCAGCTGTTGCTGCACTATCACACCACATCGGAGGGGAGGGGTGGGGTGAATTTATGGTCTGCGTCTCCGTGGTGACCCCTGTTTGATGTGCAGAAAATTAGGAAGTGAATGACTTCCTGTGGGTTGCTGCTGGAAGGGCCAGCTCCATACAATAATAAAAAACAGAGAGTAAGAGAGAACTAGGAAAGCAACAGCTGAGAACTGGGATGAATATTGAGGTAGCAGGGTCAGGATGTGTGCTTACAGAAGCCAGAGGTCATCTTCTCCTTAAAAGCTGTGCCATCGTGCATCCATATATAGATCTGGGTGCTTGCTGACAAACTTGAGCCCTACTTTTGTACAGGTTCAGATTCACTCATACTGCAAGACAAAATCAGTCGACGCATTGCAGAAATCGGCATTTTGTTTCTTTACACAGAGTCCTTGGAATCCCGCAAGAACACGCCTGTGCAAGTAAGCTGCTCAGAGCATATTTACAATCTTGAGAAAAGATGAGGTAGAAGTCCAAGTGGTAAAAGACACAGAATACATCAAAGAAGAAAACGTATGTCCCTATAGATTAAGAAGAAAAGCCAGTCACATCTGTCCAGACTTGTAATTTCAAACATCTTGAGTAATCTTCTGTCAAATTTGCACGACAGAAGTTTCTTTCAAGACCACCTGTAAAGCTCGTCTAAAAAGCTTGATCTTAACCTAAATACCATTTGCTCGTTGCTTAGCAACACTTTGTTTTTCCTCTTGCTTCATCACCACATTGGATGTCATTTCAACTTTGACCTCTTGAACCAGAAGTAATGACCCTTACTGATTCTCCTCCCAATTCAGAGGATCTGCACCCACTCAGAGAAAGCCCCTCGAATAAAAATAAATAGTATTTGAATCTTGAAATTCCTCACAGCCAAGTGTTAAGTCAGTCAATAAACCTTTCTAACAGACTCTGCCAGTCACTGTATGAGCAACAATAGGGCCAGATTGTGATGCTCAGCCTCTTTTGTTTCTCTCCAGCTTTTCTGGTGAATGAAACACAATGGGAAGGAATGCGTTGGTTTCTGGTTGGGTGCTAAACCCAATCAGGATGATAACAATGTGCTTTAAAGGACTAGAAGAGTCTTTAAGGATTCGCCATAGCATCAGATTAGCTTGTTGCCATCTACCCCCTGTGGCCACCTATTCATGTGCAATGTAATGCTAACTGACCGCTAAACAACAACACAAACATAAACACAAAACCTTCTTCACATTTGCTAAAATCTAAAATCACCTCCACGCATCCCATTTATCAGCAAGCTGATTACAAATGAAAAAACGTTAGGAGAGTCTATTAGGACTAGCATTTATTAGATGTGTAAGTAAATATTTTACCTTAAAATTGGCTTTGTGCGTACTGAAAACCAAACGAAGGCTTTGAACCAGAGCGTACACACTCTTAAGGATTTTTTTTATTTTTTTTACACATGAATTTTGGAGTCAGGTCCAAAGTTGCCCCATCTCAAATATAGTCAAGAGCAGGGTATAATTCACATCAGCCACTCTTCAATACTAGAAATGCTTAGTTTGGTTTAGAAAATATTGTTACCCGAGTAGAGCATGCAGGGTGCACAGCACAGAACTGCCACTCACTGGCTTTGATATTAACAGTGTTACCTGAGATATTAAGTCGGTGCAATCCGGTCGTTAAGTTTTTTTTAAAACCTTAGGATGTAACTACAGCCCAGCCCATGCAGCAGTATATGAATGACTAACCTCGTATTGTG
>NW_005187442.1:742081-750505 GCF_000239375.1 Pundamilia nyererei | reverse complement strand
AAAAAAAAAAGCGTGCCCTTTGTGGGGGAAAATTTCAGCTTGCTGTGATAAAGGCATATTTTTTTGAAGTCCCAGTATAAAGAACCTAGAATAAAGCTTTAAATAAAGTTTAAAAAAATGCAGGCTGACTTCAGTCCAATCCAATCAGCAGTTTAAAATCTTAAGGAATACAGCAAAAACAATGCAGGGCCACTTTACAGCTTCACTGTATCTTCACCTCTTAGTGGCCTATCAACCTACTGTCAAAGGTATTATACCTAATCTCTGTTAATCCGCTTTGCAGCTAAGCTGCCATTTAGAGGGCCGACGACCAGAGACATTTAGTCAGGGAGCTCTGGAGAGTTCAGTGTTTTCACTGCTTGATTACACACTTAACAAGATTAATGTACCAACAATATTCATTATTACCGCAGACACATTCGATTAGGTCTTGAGAACTTGTTTGTACAATCGATTTAATTGCATTGATCACTTATGCCTTATTGTTTGCATTATACTTTCTACGTAGCACTCATAATTCATATTCTCATGTATATATCTCATGTATATCTCATGCACATATCTTTCTTTCTTTCTACATAGCACTTTAATTCTTATTGTTTGCACTGAAGCACCGCAGCAATTTCCTAATGTTGTAAACCTCAACATCTGGCAATAAACCCATTCTGATTCTGATTCTGATTCTAAAGATGAAAGACTTTAGACAGTTTTTCAACTCTCAGTAATGCCATAGTGATCGTTTGATATATGGACCTGCAGCGGAGTTTAGGCCCAGACACGGCTAGTGACGTCAGACTTAACGACCAGATAGGATAACGGAGCTGGCAGGTAATAGACTGTTTTAATGTCCAGTCCAAATGCATGAGGCATCTACCTCCATGGGTTGACATCTAGAAAAGTTTAGGACTGCAGTGTAAGTTTGAAAATAGCTGAAGATAGATAAGACTCCCTCTTACATCTGAGGGTAAGGAAGTAGTTGATGCCACATAAAAACTCTGATTTGATACATTGTAACACAACAGAATCACCATTGAGTCAGGATGGATGAGCAGAATCTGTCAAATAGTACATTTAAATACATTTTCACTACTTGTCAGTGACTTGTTGTATGCTGAATGCCTTTTTACTATATTTACTTCTCGTACTGAAAAGGCAATCCATTGAACTAACATTGCGATTATTAAAGGATCAATTTTTATATTGATCCAATACATATAAATATTGGTTATTCTAAACAAGACTGAAAAAATGGTAGTGTTTTAATATGCCTAAATACAATGTTGCATGTTACTGTCGATATAAGTGTTGCGATACTGCATGTTTAACTAAGTAAATCACTGATTCATTGCAAATGTATGACGTCATAAAGGACGCAACTGGATTTGGGTAAGAAAACAGAAGCATACACACGCATACACAAGGTTTATCACAGTCAAAACAAACCAGCCAAGGATTCTTGGAGGCCTGTCCCATTCAAAAGAATGTAGAGAGCAGGGAAAATATTCTGCTTTGATAAGAAGCTGTTTTCTTATGCACAGCCAGGAGGGGTCCGCGGTATCGTGTTTTGCTTAGTATTTGTTTTACTCAATGAGAACATGTGATGTGTCTGAGCTGGTATCTGGATTCCCATTACAACATGTACTTCGGTGCCATGAGAAAAGTATGCCTGCCTGTTGCTGATGGAAAAATTCCAAAGCTCTCATGAAGACACGGTGAGACAGTGTTTAAATGGAGGGGTAAATGGGGCATATTTATTGTGCCAAGGGCCCCGATTTTTTATATTGCCACACCATGTAATTAAAAAAGAACATCAACAAACCCCATTTTTTAGCCCCTCTTTTATTCCTTTTCCCTTTTCTCATTTAGTTTTTTCCATCTTTTTTCCCCTTTTACATTGAAAAACCAGTGGCCTCTCCCCCCTCTACTGCTTTTCTGTGCAGAGGGTCGCTGACAAAAGGAATTGTGCAAACGAGCCTTTAAAATCCCTAAATGGTTGTGGTCTGTGCACAAAGGGCCAAAGAATGCAGCGCTGGACAAAGACTGGCCCTTGCCCCACCACTCCGCCCTGCAGTGATGGATCCGAACGGACGCATGAACGTGGGCTGGATTTGAGGCTGCCGAGGCGCCACCTCGCCCCCCACTGGGCCAAGCAAAAGGGACGGGCCTCAGGGATACACTGGAACCCCAGCCAAGTGCCTCAAAACAATCACGACCTGCTAACTAGCCTCACCATCCATAGGCCTTGATTGATATGGGAAACGCATGCTTGCTTCTCCATACAGCACCCTCCATCACTCTTTATCATCCTCAAAGCCTGAAATTATTCCCCCTTTCAAAGTGAATGTTACAGATTAGATGTGGGCAGCCATTAAATTGTGATTTTATGTACATAACAGGTTTATATTAGGCTCAAAATTCATGTTTCATGAGTGTCCAATATGCCTCACGAGTACATAGGCTGTAACGAATGGCAGCGAAATATGAAAGCATGATGTTAAAGGTATGGAGAAACTACAATAAGTGTTTTATTAATGGCTGTTGCCCCCCTCATGTTTAAGAAAAAAGTTCATTTGCATGGTTCAAGGATATGGAAAATGTGCTCTGACAACCCACATTAAAGCTATAGTAGAAACTAGTGATTTAAGGATCAGACAAACTGAAAACAGGTTTGCTCTGCTATGACAGCAACCCAGCAGTTGGTCCCTTTATCATTTAATACAATAAATTAGGATGATGAAAAAAAAACCTGTAAAATGCTTTGGTTGTTTCAATTATTTATCTATTAGTGCAATCCAGTGTTTGATTTGGATGTTCAGGATCAGAAATGAATGCTGAATGCAGTGGAATAGCCACAAAAACGACCAGCTTAGAGTTAATCTGGTCTGCTAGTGACAACAATACCAAAATGCTAAAATTAATGTATTGTTGCTGCCACAACAACACATTAATATTAGCATACTGTAATCCGTATCTAGTGTGCAGGTGAAGAGTGTGGGCTTGTTTCAGATTGCCTTTAATATTCTCAACAACCAGCAAGAAGCTTGAAAGAATCGCTAAATATCGCAAGCAAAAGCGTAACACGTGAAAGCTCTGGCTACAAAACAGCGTCCAATTTATTAGATTTTAGGCTCCCCAGGTCACATCTGATTTGCAGTCTCTGGTTTTAAACAAGCAGCCACTTCACTACTGAAGGTCTCCATAAGCCGCTAGCTAATTTCTAAGAGATAAAAGGCAATAAACAACAATTTTACGGGACTGCAATTACAGCACTGCAGGCCTAGAGGACAAGGGGTACCCATTCAGAGAGATATTTTGAAACACTCTGTGTGTTATTACAGTTCCACACAATGCCAAATGACATCTATTTGAGCATGTGACTCCTTTACTAGAGGGGCTTCACACATTTGGCAGAGTGCTTGTCTGTGTCTGCTGTTTTGTGTCAACATAGCAAGTTGTAGCATCACAAAAACAGAAAATAAAATTGAAGCATTCATTCCTACATTTACAATTTCAGCATGAGTGATCGCGTGAATGTAATATTTTGTCATATTTTGCTCTGTGTTTACTCAAACATCTGACACCGAACACCTCATTTAACTGAATTGGTAAGTTGCATCTTTTCTCCCCCTGCAAACCTTTGAATTACAGAACCACGCATTTCTGCAATCCATCTACATTTTGTTTATAGTTCTTAAAACTCCCCAAAATTTTCTCTTCCACGAGTGTCAGACAAAGCAAGTAGCCCTGGGGCAAAGTCTTGCTACACCTTCTAATCCAAAACCAATCAACTCAGCAATGACACCTTATAAATCAGCCGTTTGAACTTCCTGAAATTTCTAACTGACTCAGTGACGCACATGCCCACAACACACAGGGATCACGGAGTTCTTGAATTCCACCTTTGCATCTTTTTCCTCCCTTTGTTTTTTGCCAATGTTTAAGCACTCTATTATAGTCTTTATCGCATGTATACAGCCCTGTACACACACTTTAACTCCCGTTTCTCTTTTTCTTTCTTTATACCCTGCAAATAATGGGCTGTAAAAGTTAAATTAGAACTTTAGCTCCTTGTAGAGCTCTATTGGACCCTACAGAGATAAGATATAGCAATAAACACTTCCTGTATTGCTGTTCTTTGTAAGTTGCGGGCATTTACTGTAAATGAAATGTAGACGTACATGAATGAGTAGGTAAGTCTTCATCACAGTTGGATTATAATCGTATATCTTCAGCTTAGGCAATGATCCAAAAAGGGCTTGCACACCTTCTGTGTGTATCCAGTAAAAGCCTGAGGCCCGCATTTCCTCACAATGGTGGTATTTTCAAGTACTGACTTCATATCCTACCCTTGGATTTTTTGTCTCGTTTGACCGCAGGACCCAACCCTCATGGTGCACCCCAATCTATGTAAATCCCCTATGCATTCCTCAGATGCACTTAGAAGCACATTGATTACATAACTGGGACAGTCGCAGGGTTGAGCAGGCCAGCAGAATTAGACTTAGCATCAAACTGAGACACAATCTAGCTCGGTTTAATTTTTAATTCAGGACAAAGGCTACATTCATTCATAAAACCCAGGAAAAGACGTTTAAGTTCAGTTCTGTTAATGGTTAACGTTTTCTTTACCACTTTGCTTTCACTTCTTGTAAGACACTCCTCCTCACACTTGTTTTATTGCTTTTGAGTGGGTGGTGTTACTGATACCTTACTGATTCATACTGTTGTTTGAAGTAGGATCATTTTTTTAGTCATGCACATGCCATTCATTCAGGTGTCCACCCACAGACATTGCTGCCCCCCCCTCCCCCACCACCTTTTACTTTAACTGGTAATGGGGTTAGGAAAGAGGGAGAAGACTGGACTTGAAAAGTTTGCCTTTAGAATCAAACAAAAGCAGCAAAAAACACAGAAACTGAATGACTTACTGGCTGACAGTTTATAGTTGGAAAAAGATATTGGACACTTTAAGCAAAGCACTACGAATATAGAGAAAGACAGATGGAGAGAAGCGCCAGTGATTGTTTGGTCACGGTGCAAGCTCAGATTTCTAGTTGTCAGTTCCTCACCGTGGTGCAGGTATGTGAAAAGCGCAATTTGTTTGTCTGTCTATTTCTGTTTGAATTTCTACATGTTTTTAAACACTTACTGTCATTCTGACTTTGATACACAATAGACTTGTTCATAATTCAAATCAAGATAAGAAGACATGAATAAACTGTAGTCTTCAGGCATTATTTAGCAAGGTCTAACAAAAATATTGTAATAACTATTTATGAACTATGGTCTTTTTTTTCCCAGTTTTGTTATTGCAAGGTTATAAATGACTGGACTACCAAAGCACAACCATATTTATAAATATAGCACTACATGGAATGAAGTATAATCAATACCTGAAGTTAAGAATATCACCAAATGTTGGGTTTCCTGCTATAAAGAAGCCCTTTTTTTCTTATCCATGGGTCTCTTGGGCTTCAGTTTTGGATTTAGAGTCATTGTGTGTGTGTATGTACAACAATTCACACCACCAGTCACCCCATTTAATACTGTTCTTGTCTAGCCATTCTGGTGAAAGTTCATCTTGGTTTCATCTGTTCGAAGAACACTTTTTCCAACACCAGCAGTGTAGAGAGGTTTCACTGCAGGTTACACGTGTTCTGATGTTTACCAACTGCTGGCAGCGGCATATGATTTTGTCTCTTGATACTGTTTAGCATTTTAGTCCAACTAGATTTCAGATGTCTACGGCACTTTTGTCATGCAAAAATTAAAATATTCAAAATTATGCAATTTGAAAATGCTGCAACCTCGTCAGTCATTCACTAGTTACAGGATCAAGTGATTCTAGTACACATGTGTATGTCAGCTAATATATTTTTTAATAGTCTCAAGGCTAAGTCACACTGGAAGTCTCTCTGAAGAGGAACTACAGCTACACCCTATTAATGTTAGCCACACTCCCCAACAAAACATTGAACAAAAAGCTACACAACAGCCTACTCATTCCTTTAGCCAAAGTCACGCCAGCAATGGTGCAGCGCAATAAATTAACGTCTGATTAAAAATGGTTGTCTCGTCCGCCAAATTGTCATCAAGTGGCACCATTGATACGGGCAACAAAACCGGGCACATCACCAATCACCCACTCAATGAGAAAAGGAAGGAACTAAAAACAACATTCTTGAGCAAGTCGGTCTTTCATGAGCTGGATGCGATGTGGGGGTGGGAGGGTGACTGGGTAGAGTAAGTTTCTGGGATATGTAAAGCGGGTACACAGGACCCCACAATGGGGTAGAGAAGGAAGGGCCACCCTGACAGCCTTAGCGGTGCAGTTTCTTTTTTTTTTTTAAGGGGTGTGGGGGTACTACAGGGATCGAAGGCAGAAACTGGGAGGGGGTGTTCCCTTCTTCAAAGCCTTTCCGCTGGTTCTGGGGCCCTGTAGCTGGAGAATGTAGATGGGGGGTGGTGGTGAAGGGGTGAGGGTAAAGGAGAGAAAGGGAGAATTAGGGAGCCCTCTCTTTGTCTGCTGGCATCAGGGGGGTCGGTTAGACACTGAACGCCTCGGGAAGATTAACCAGCCAGGCCCGGTCGGAAGCTGAAGGGTAGGTGGGTGGGTGGGTTGTAGTGGAGGATAATGGGAGCCCGCTTTGTTTCTCATCCACGATAGGATGCTGGAGAGGAGAGATGGAATGTAAGAAATGGAGATTGATTGATTGGTACAGTGAGTACTGCTGAAGGGACAGAGCAAGAAAGAGAGGGTGGATGACTGTGTTGAGCTTTAAGTCGCTCCCTGAAGTGAATCACAGTCTCCAGTTTTGAATTTTTAAAATATGGAAAACATAAGGCTCAAACAAGAAGAATGGTGGGAGTGAACAAAAGGGGGGGGGGGGGAGAGAAGGGGAACAAAAAACAAAACCTGAAATAAAAATGAAAACAAAGAGAAGCAGAGAGACTTTTAAGGTGGGAGAGATTGAAATGGGGGAGGAAACTTTAGGGTGTGTGTGTGTGGGGGGGCTTCCTCAATACGGATTAGTGCAGTGGGGAGAGCGAGGATGGGGTTAGAAGGAAGGGAGGCAGGAGAGGATGAAAGTTGGGGTGGGAGGGACGGGTGAGAATGAAGAATTGCCATTCGCTTCACTCACTTCACTACACAGGAACAAAGCATGATGGGAGGTACTTGACATAACACTCTTCCAGGCCATGTTGGTGTGTGTGTGTGTGTGTGTGTGTGTGTGTGTGTGTGTGTGTGTGTGTGTGTGTGTGTGTGTGTGTGGTGTCCACTATCTCAAGACAAGATATTAGCATGCACAATGTTGAATTTTATATATGATGAGTGTTTCTGATTGGATTGAAGTGTGAAAATTTGGGGTTTCACTGATTATGCAGAAAGTTTTAAAAGACTCTCTTAAGAAAAGGTGAGTGACTCTTTTTGCAGACTGAGCACAGCATGTATTAGTGTACAGCGCCTTTAGTTGGAGGAAGTATAGGTGTATGAAGCTGTGAAAATGCAAAACTGTTTTGAGAGGGTAGCTAAAGCTGAATCACTTCTTACAAGTGACTCAAACAGGAAAAAGAAGTTGAAGAAATGAAATTAAAGACTCGCTATTATTTTATTAAAATAAAACTTTTATTTGCTGTATTTTCTGTCATAGTTGAGCTTCTTGCACTGATGAGTGATGTAACAGCTGAGGGGAAATTGGCTTTCGGCAGAACCAGCATTCCTGCCTCGAGCTAATGACCTGAGGCACAATTTCAGCACCTTAATTAAGGCGTCATTAATTACAGGAGTGATAACGTTTCTCTCCACAGCTGATAGCCAATCAGAAAAAAAAAGGGGATTCAATTATTTTATCTTTCATCGAGTTGTTATGATCAGGCCACATCAACTCATTCTGAATCACATTTATTGCTTAATACTAAAGTATCCTTTCCATGCACTGCAGAAATGTGTGAGAGCCTGTGCTCCTATAGTGGATGTATCTTTAGGGGATGCTGTGTAATCAGGTGTGTGACACTGACAACAGACAAAGTGGCTGACATTTAATTTAACTGCACCATCCCATCACAAATCGTATTTTTGCTATATGTTGTCCAAAAAGAGTCACGGTAAGTGGCACTGTTAGTGGACATCAACAAGCAACTGTCACAAAAGCAATTCAAATCAAAGAAATCTATTCGCCCACCTTGGAAAGGTTATAGAGCCTGGTATCATTTGAAATTTTCACTCTCCATTTCTCTTTCTCGTCCAGTCCTCCTGCCTGTATTAAAATCATGTGTTTCTGTGCAAGGATGCTGAAAGCTTTTGTTTGGAACTTGTCACCCTGAAGGCCAAAGGTGTAGCCAGAGGGGAGGGAGAGGATATGCAGAGGTATTGTAGATGGATTACACCAGAACCAAAAGTGGACCATGCTCTCTCTCTCTCCC
>NW_005187442.1:734697-742023 GCF_000239375.1 Pundamilia nyererei | reverse complement strand
CGCTCCCTGCAGGTACAGTAACCCCAACGCCTTGGTTCCCTTCTGATCAACAGAGCTGAAACAAGAAGGGCAGGAGGGGCTACTGGTTCCCACATTATACCCCCCATGGCAGCAGTCTCTTCTCACCATCCCTAAAAGGACCTTTACTGCGCCCCAAACCTGTTATCTGACTTTCCATGATAACATGCACATAAGGGAATGGACATAAATGCCAAGGGGTCGGGAAAACCAGCTGAATTAATTATTCAGTTATTTTTCAAGTAAATTGTGAGTACTGTCTGCTGTTCTCTGTTTAAGATACTCTAAGTGTAACACTTATCTAAATGTTATGAAGGAAAGTTTGGGCTCGCAACAGTTCTAGGTAGGTTTGAATTCTATTAAGTTAGGTCCAATTATGTGTGGACAATGGCACAGTTACTAACAAGTTACAGGGGGGGGCTTCATTGCTGGGGACACTGTGGGGTGTGGATGACCAGCTGAACAACAGAGTGAAACAAAACTGAATGAATGGTTTGTACTGAAGAAGTCCCCCCATCCCTAATAAGAATTTGTTGACAATCTTGTGCTGTCCTGAGTCAAATTTTTTGACTAAATCTGAGAACCACTGAGCTAAAAGATGAATATGGATTTAAACTACATATTTAGCTTTAATAGCTTTAATACAAGAGACTGAATAAAGATATTATAGCCCACTGCATGACGTACAGTCATTAAAAAAAAAAAAAAAAAGGATAAAAACACACTGGTGAGCTTGGCAACAGAAAATAGGCTTGGACAGCCACATGAAACAATTGTGGTGGATCATACCAAGATCCTTTCCAGATCCTTGAAGAAACGAAAAAGTCCTTCACACACTCACCGGCCAGTTGTTAAAGTTCAGGTAGATGAATATCCTGATCTAAATCTGAGTATAGCTGTAGGCATTTAAATATGTTTAGGTGCATGATCTTCATTTCCGTACACCTCTGTATGTACTCATGTATTTATATATGAGTGGAGACACTGTTGCAACCATTTTGTGGACACTTAAAATACAAATCTTCAGTAGGTAATTAAGGATATCTGAAATGCCCACTAATCCCTCCAACTTCATCCATTAACAGACTGAAAGAAAAAGAGAAGAAAAGTGGGAAAGGAACCCTTGCACTAACAGATCAGCCCTTTAAACCTTTCCAACAACCCCTTTCCTTTAAACAAAAACACAAAGTCTTCCTCTTATCTCCCCTCTCTCTTTTTGTGTTTTTTACTCCTTCCTGCTCTCTTGTTTTCTTCCTCTGTAAAGTCAGTGGTCAGACTCTCTCAAAGGCACCTAGAGTCTCCACCCTGCTCCTATTGGTTCCTCCTTGCTCTCCCACACTGAGTGCCCATGGCTCCTGAAGTGATGCTCTTTGTGTGGGGTTCAGGGGTCGTGCCTATTAGT
This sequence comes from Pundamilia nyererei, assembly GCF_000239375.1. Taxonomy (NCBI): domain Eukaryota; kingdom Metazoa; phylum Chordata; class Actinopteri; order Cichliformes; family Cichlidae; genus Pundamilia; species Pundamilia nyererei. Next base: position 740,603 of record NW_005187442.1, on the reverse strand, counting down.
GTGAAGAAAGCCCTGCTGGGTCTTATCCTGACCCGGACGAGGACGCAGAGCTCTTCACCTCAACCTCAGCCTGGTCAGCCCCCTCCCCAGACGGGACACTTTCATCCTTTGTCGGGAGGTCAATGAGCGGACCCCCAGAGGGGAAGGAGGGCCTCCACCAATAATGATATGCATGACAGTCATTGTATGACCCCCATGGGGGGGTCATGGTTGGTTGAGGTGGGTGGGACAAGGGAGGGGAGCATTGGCTGCATAACTAAGGATCTCGGTTATCTTATCCAGAAGTAACTGAGTTACAGAGTGATGGCGATGAGGATGAGAGAGCTCCACTGGACCGTGATACATTTTATCCAGGATCGTGTATATTATGAAAAATGTTGGGCCAATGGGAAGCAAACTAACAGTTCCACAAAGGTTTATGCTTCACCAATAAGCTCAATTATTGGGAAACCATTCAATTAATCTTCATATCTATTTTAAATGGCCATTCTTTGACACGCCATTGCACCCCAGTCCCACCGACACACACACACACACTCAACTTAACCCCTAACCTCAACCCTAGCCTTCACTAGGGAGATGGATTTGACTTGGTTTGCTTCACTCGATGCCAAAAATCTCAAGTATTTGCCTTGATATGCAAATTTTAAGTTACACGACAATATCATCAATAGCAGATAACGGCCTGAACCTTAGAATAAAAACTTCCATGGAAGTGCTTCATCTGAAATGAATGCCAATTGAGATTAAATGTCTAAATCAGAGTTACATTCAAAATGACAACTAAATTTAAACGCTATTGAAAAAGAACAAAAACCCATTGATCTTACTGAATAATATTAAACCTTTGTGAATTTAAAATCTCACACACGTGAAGTTGCTAAGTTTGTGAACACATATGGCTGCGGAGGTGCAAGGAGATGGCCAGTGATCATCATTTACTCTGGAGGAAAATATAATGAAAAGAATTAAAGACAGGAAGAGAGCTCTGAGCTATTAGGGTAATACGTTGCTGACGCTAAAATATGTATGACTCAAGTGCATAGTGTTCGTTATTGATTCAGGAACACGTCATGACATCATGTTCAGAAGCTATCAAGACCTAGACAATTTTGATGTATTATTAATGGCTTGAGCAATTCTTCATGGTCGCCTCATTAAACATAAAAGAAGCTGCCGAAAATTTAAATAAGAGTACACTTTTTTTTTTAAATTTAAATGAAGCATAAAATCAGAATAATGAGCTAAAATGCACATAGTATTGAAATTATTTAATATCTAAAAATCACACAAAAAAAAATCACACTTTAAACAGAAGGCTGGTCTTAAATTAGGAGATTACAGTTAGGCTTAGATCAGACTACTTCCACACCTCTGCTTTCCTTCTTCTTTTTTAGGCTATCACAGGAGATGCACAGCCAAACAGCAGTTTGAGTGCATCTGTGGAAGTGCTCTTTGTCTTTGTTGACTAAACTGTACAGCAGGACTGTCATGCAGCCAGACTCACCAGCTCATGTTTCACTACCAGACTTCAGTCTGGAAAATATCTTCTGAGCCCACATACAGATAACAGACAAATCAGAAAAGGAAGCGGAGTGTTCAGATAATGTTGTGGCACATTGCCTCCGAGTATTTACTTGTGAAAAGAAGGCTAAGGCGTTTCTGTTTTATTTGCAAGAAGGTTTAGGGGGGAAAAAAACACTTTTGTACTCATATAAAATCTACAGTACAGCCTACAACATGCAGCTTGTTACACTTATCTAGTAATGCAGGAGGCAAGGGTAAATCTGAGCATTGAAAATACAACCATCAAGGGAAACCATAATGAAAAAAGTGTGTGGTTGTTATGCAACTGCAACTATACAGATACATGCACAAATAAATAAATGAATTCAATGAATTCAAATGGTTCAAATTTGAGATCCAGCACTTTATTGCAGTAAATATATTTCTACATCACCTCTCCATCTCAAGTAATGCAATGCTGACTGAAAGGATCCTGGTATATATTCCTGACAATACCACCCCTTTTTTTACCCTTAGCCTCATGTTTTCTTAGAGGTAATTTTCCAGGCAGCCAGCGTACATCCACAAACCAATGCAGCAGCAGCAGCAGCAAAGCTGATGCAAAGCATAAATGTTCCAAGATGTCAGTAAATTTGCTTTAGGGGATTTTAATCACAATTAAACAAGACTTTGAGGAGGTACAAACAGTATATGATGGTGAAACCACACAAAAGAACTCTAGGACTGACCTTTGTTATTGTTCATTGAAGAGTGCTTACTAATTCCTTGCCCGTTCCTTCCTCTGGTGCATTCTACCACGATCGTGTGTATCCTGTGCCTATTTACAAATCCTCCTTCAGGTGTCTCGAGTGTGTGGAGCAAATGACATAGCGCTGCTCCTGTGGATTTAGACTGTCTCAGTCTCTCTCTTTTTTTTTTTAAACTTCATGCAGGCTTGATTTTGTTGAAAACAGGCCTCTGATCATTTCTGTTGCAGGACTTTTTGTTCTTCTTGATGGAAAAAAAAGCTCATTTATGACTTTGCTTATACTTTGTCGGTCACTGTGAAACTGGCAAATAAATCTGGTTCGTGTTAAAGCACGCTGTAAAGAATTTAAAGCCCTTAGGTGCAGAAAACTTTGTATTGTATTATATGTCCTATCCTTTTGTTGCACTATGTATTCTAATTGCTGCTATCTTCAAATTGTTATGAAAAGCTTAAACACACCAAAATGATTAGTTTAAAAGTTCTTCATTCACATTTTGCGTTTTCATTTCATGTCAGTTTGAGTTCATTTCCAAATCAGGTTTGCTCATTTACTTTGTTTTCTTCACTTTAAGTTTAGTATTTTTATTTGTGACCTAAAATCTCTCTAAACCCCGTGTTACTTTTTATTTCAGTATTAAGTAGCCTTAAAGCAGACGCACACAAGGCGCTGCTCTCGTTCACGTTGTGTCAGACCCACAGTGAAACCATTATATTTTTCCCGCCAAACCGCTCTTGGCTGTGTGACTGTGTTAATTAGCTGAGCTGCACACAGAGGCAGCGAGAGATCGACAGACAGGAGGAGACAGAAAAAATAAATGTGGCCGACCCCGACAGCCACTTGACTACACCTTCTGCCAGCGAAATGATTTTCTTACGGATTTTGGACAAGTGTCAGAGGGACCACACTGTCCCCTCTGTCTGTCCTCTTGCTGCGTGTCACCAACTCAAGACAGATCCAAGACCAAAGTCTATGTGTGTGAGATGAGGATGAAGAGTATTAGCCAGTTCCCTGCTGCTAGAGCTGTGAGTGTGAGCTGCCAGAAGAGAGGGTAATTATGGGACCTGTTGTGCAGAAGGAAAGCCAGGCCACCGAGGAGGGATTAAGACCGTCAATCTCCTCTCTTCCACTTCGGTCCTCCCTTTACCCCCTCTATCTGCACTGAATCTCTTCATTGAACTAGTGAATTGATTCAATTAGATTTGTGAATTCAACAGAAATAGATTTTTGTCAAATAAAGCAGACTCTTTGCTTTTACTGTAAGCAGTCAGATCCTCCTCCTCCTTCCAGTGATCATTCGCAGCCAGTAAAAGGCTATTTATATTTTTATAGGGAAATCAATTAATTTATCAGACTGGAAGAATCAGTTTAATGTTATTTCAGACATAAGTGATACATTTTAAATTCAGACGTTCACTTGGAACGGTGTTCAGCTGTATTCCTATATTCTGAAGAAGGGAGTGGACTCGTTTTGGTTCCCAGAGCGGGGTTACTCAACATTTAGATCACTCTGAGGCCTTCGTTAAAGATAGAGAAACTCTATGTACTGCAACATTGCACAATATCCCATTCCTGCCAATACCTGCCAACTTTGCTCTTGTGTCTTTGCCTTCCACGTCTTTATTCCGTGTTCCCTATCAAAGCGCACCCTAAACAGGCTCAGGTTCTAACACCAACCATTGATCCATTTGGTGAAAAAAACAGCTCTCTGCGTACATGTAGCATGATCGAGGACACGCACATACAAATACTTCTTACCTGTGTAAAGTGAGCCCTGGCTAATAATTGGTTTTGTGGTGATTATCTGGCCTCCTCTGTTGCCAGGCCACCTTTGATCCCCCTCATCTCTCATTGTGTCACTCTACATATGTGCGCCGGTATAACATTTCCTCTATTAAAGTTCCACTTGAATCATTTTTGATGCTTCCAAAAACATGGGAGGAAAGTGCTTCCTCTTTCTCTTAAGCTCCTGATGAATCGTGGATCATTTCTCCTCTCATCTCCTCTCTTTCTCTTTATCTTCCCGACCTGCCGTCTGTGACACTGGAAATTGTGGGTATTTGAATAAAGCTGATTGCAAGTGGCAGATGGCAATTAAATAGGAGCGAGGATGTAATGCCGGGAAGAAGGGCAAAAAAGCAATAGGAAGAAAAAAAAAATCCTAAACTTATGAATGTGAGAAGAGATAGAGGGAGGTGAAGAAAAAAGATCAGAGAGAGGAAAAGAGCGATAATATAGTGAGAGAGCACATAAAAGAGGTCTCTGCTGGTGGTTTGTTTGATCAGGGACGAGCAGTAGTTATCTGACTGCACCCCGTCTCTTTGTACAGTTCAGTCATCAGTGCTGATTCATCCAAATGGATACCAGAACATCTCAGTAGCTCATAGTACAGTAACTGCCTTATATCCCTTGACAGAGCCTTAATACAGACCAGACCCACATAATCACTCACACACTGCACCTCACTGCACATACAATCAATCTGTCGGCTTGGCCATAATTTCTCAGACTATTGTGATTAGGCCATCATAAGAGCAACTGAACAGAACCAATTGCCAGACATTACTGAGCAACTTCATCTCACGGTGTAATCTGAGTGTGCGTCTGTCTGTCCTATAGCATCAAAGAAACGTGGTACAGAGGAGATTTTTTTTCACTCTCTCTCTCCCCCAGTCTGTGTGTGTGTGTTCGCGATTGTGTGTAAAAACTATGTGTATATATGTATGCGCTGATCATCAAAGGGCAGAAGTGAAGACACTGGAGCGGCGGGGATTGGAGCATCCTCACAGCGGTGTAGCGACACAAAAGCAGACAGCATCACACACAAAAAATCTTCTAAGACACTGAGAGAATATCATGCCTCCTCTGTCTGCCTGTAACCCGGGCAACCCTGGCACAGAGCGGTACTCCCATCCCAACCCTGCGCCCGCCTCAGCCTTCCCTCTCATCCACCCTGCTCCTCCTTCCACCCACAGGATCCTTTAGAGTCCATCCAGCAGCACGTCAAGTTCATCCCCCCACACTCTGCTTCGCAGCAGGCTCTTGACTCGGACTGGCGCGCCGTGGAGGCTACAGAGGGCGTTTGCACTGCGGATCTACACCGAAGTATGGCGCGCCTGTGTGGGGTACATCTCAATCAGCAGGGGCACGGTCCGGAGAGGCCCCTGTTTCAATTCCTGCACCACCTCTCGCTGGCATGGAAGCCTTCATACCCTCCCACTGGTGACTATGAAGCAAAGGGTGCATTTCACCCCCTCCACCCCTCAAATGTCTTTTCATTTTCAGTTGCTCCCAGTGTCCTCCTGTGAATGCAGTGACTCACACTCTGCTAACTGATTTTTCTCTGAAAATGAGGAGAGGGGAAACAACGCCAAGCTGAATAAACACTTTGATAACTAGACAGAGGGTGAGGAGGACAGACGGCGCAGGGAATGGCAAGGCTTAACAGGGACACTGATGGCTTTATACAACAGACTGGAAGAAAGTGTTCCTTCTTTCGCACATTTCTCTCAGTGTCTCTCACCCCTCCTGGCTACTTCTCCCCTGCTGTAGATGACAGAAACAGGAGAAGTTAAACTAGCGAGAAACTCACAGAACAGGAGGCTGGGGATGCGAGGACAGAGCAAGACAGGG
>NW_005187442.1:725582-733978 GCF_000239375.1 Pundamilia nyererei | reverse complement strand
ATGTGTGTACCCCTCCATCTATCCTCTGCTTCCCCAGGGTGTTTCAGAGTGACCCACTTTCCCTTACTCAACCCAAACAACTCAACAGCAAAAAGGCTGATGTCTGGTTTCTAGTCTAGGAGTTTTGAAGGTGTGTCAGCAAAAAAACAAAATGAAGATGAAGATGAAGAAATATTTTATTAGCATCCTTTCAACTTTAAAAAATGTAAATTGAATAAAATAAGGCAAAAATATTCAGAGGATTAAAAATAGCTACGCCAGACAGCATGATGAACTGGCGGTTTATACATTTTACACTTGACGTATAGTCTTTTGGCATGTTTTCAGCAGACAGCTCTGTGATTAATTGTATTTTCCTATCCTCGCTGCATCTATAAACCACTGCATGTAAGCCTGGTTCTGTCCTCTGCTCACCCTTGGGTGAGGAGTGTCATTGCCGTCGCTGTCACAGCTGAACCGCTCGGCAGCACCACAGACTGAGCGCCGCCTGGTCGAAGCAGACATGTCAGCAGATTTCCAGAGCCTTAGTGCGACTGTGTATGTGTGTTTGTGTTTGCCCTTGTCAGCCTCTGAGCTTTCTCTATGCAATGTATGGAAAATGAAAAACGCTGCGTCGGGACATTCTGTGGTCCGGAGTCTCCCTGCGTGGATGGTGAGTGACTAGTTTAACATGCATCACTAGCCCCTTACTCCCATTGCTATGTCTCCGCTCAGAGGTCAGAAAAACACATCACCATGCTTTTTTTTTTTTCTTCATTTGACTTTATGTTTTCTCTCTTATCATCCTTTGACTGTATTACTGCTTTCATACATGGAAATATCATAAAAATTCTAACAAGCTTGGGAGATAATGTTTGGTACGACCACCTTTGTTCTTTAGCACAGCCTGAACACTTTTAGGCAAGCTTTCTCATAATTCCTATAAGTAGTATTCAGTTCTCCAGGGGTCTTGAAAGGCGTTCAAAGCTCTTCTTTGGATGTTGGCATCCATTTGCTACGTTCTTTTGTTCTTTCTCTGTTTTGTATGGTGGATCAAAATGTGACAGTTTGTTTCTGAGTTCATAATTCAATCAGTTTGCAAGCTCTTCAATACCACTGCCCGAAATGTCGTCCCAAACCATGGCAGAGCCTCCACTGTGGTTTACAGATGGCTGTAGACACTCACCTTTCTGTTTAAGGTGAATCAAAAGTTTCCATTTCATTTTATTAAACCACAAGACCAGTTGTCACTGATTTTTAGTCCAGTTTTTGTGCAATACCCCAGCCTCTCCTCCCTTTTTCTCTCCTTCAACAATGCAATTGGTCAGTTTGAAGTGGTATAATGAAAAAAGAAGAACCAAAAAAACCCCCATTTCTCTTAAGATGCCCAAGTGGAAGGACTTACATTCCAGGCCTAACATTTGTAGTTCCGGTAGCTATATCATAAGTTGCATCACACTCTGGAAAAAAGAAATTGCAAAATTCACCTTCAAACAGAGACATACTACTTGATATGCAGAGTAAGTAAACCTGTTTGAATTCAAAGGTGACATAAATTCAAGTTGCATAATGTCACAGTTAAAAACAAAAGAAAATAAATGTACTCAAGTTAAAAAAAAACTAAAAAAAACATTGTAATGGTTCCTGGCCCACAGACAAGTCCAAAAATATTACTGAAATAGTCAGCACTCACAATTACATTACTATAAATAGTGAGGAAAGCTACCGGCTCAAAAACATCCATTTCTTACTGCTGCTGTGTAACATTAAAAGTACCACGTGACTGTAATTGCTTTTTTTTTTATTTCAGTGGAATTTGGATTCCCTTTAAAGACTTTAAATATGATTACAGATGACATAGTGTAGCTTCTATCCGTTCGTTAAGTCTGCCGTCACTAGCCGTGTCTGGGCCTAAACTCCGCTGCAGGTCCATATATCAAACGATCACTATGGCATTACTGAGAGTTGAAAAACTGTCTAAAGTCTTTCATCTTTAATAAAATGATCAGCGTTCTGCTCTACCAGGTGTAACAATTGAGTTTAACATCCAGGCATCCATGAAAACGGAATTTATGACATTTAATGGAGTTAGAAGTTAGCAGGAAGTTAGCTCGCTAGCTTCTATCTAAATACAATATAGCATGTCCTGACTGTGGGGTTTTGGAAACAAATTAAAACGTACTGCTCTGTTATCACTTCCAACATAAATGAAGACAGAAAACTAAACAGCAGTAGACCTGGGCGATATAAGATTTTTTCATATTACGATATGTTTTTTTCATTTCAGGCGATAATGATATATATCAAGATATAAGCCAAATAACTACATTTGTAAGATTTAAATGTGCCGTTGCTCACAAGTAAAATGTGAAATAATCAGCAGCTTGTTTTGATTTAAATATTTATTTCCCATAATAAGTTCAACAGAGTAGATGTACTTAAGGAACATGAGACTTTTTCAGATAAATAAATGGCAAACTACACAAAAGGCAGCCGCTAAAGCGTTTAAGTTTCAAAATAGAACAAACGAAACAGACTAAATTGTCAATTCCACTTAGAAACAAAATATTAATTCTAAAAATAAATCTTAATTTGTTTTACAGAAGATCAGACAAAATTGACTAACTTTTGTCAATATCAAATAAACTGAGAACCAAAAGGAAATTCTCAATCTCTCCTTGTTGTATAGCTTAGCTTTTCAAACAGTTTTAACCGTTACTTTAGTCTGACAAAAGCCAAATGACAAATTAGCGCTTCCAGCCAGAGATTGAGCTGCACCGCTTTATTGTATTTCCAGACTTGCTTTCGGCACAATTTACAGCGCGCGCTACTCTGTTTTTTGTCAGACTTGAAATAGTCGAAATACCTTCACACTACGGAACTTCTATGGCTCTTCCATTCGACAATCTCTCCGGCGTTGGAACCATCATCTGTTTTCTCTTCAGTAACCTTCGGTCACGCTCTCAGTTGATTCTTCTCTAGTCGGCACACTCATTTCCTCCATTACCCGGGCGGCACGGTGGCTGGCTGCTTCCCAAACAAATACACATGTGCGGCTTGGCGCTTGTCCTGTACGTAACAAGTCACGTGACGTGACGCTGCGGCAGTGATTGGTTCGGCTCTGCGCTAGTTAATTTGGATTGGCTGTTCTTCTTCTTTTTTTTTTAAGAGGACAAGAGAGATGAGGCCTATCGCAATAGTTTAATTTTTCTATCGAGGAAAAGTTATTTTGCAATACATATCGTTATCGTTCTATCGCCCAGCCTTAACAGCAGTGACCTTTGTAGAGTTACTGAAGTTTGGCTAGCTGGTATATAATTATGTGCTACGTGACCGCTAGCGACACAGCTATGTTAGCATAATATAAACAAGCTAACTCTTTTTTCCACTCGATAAAAGTTAACGTGAGTGTTCTCGGTGGTCAGGAACAAATGTAATCGCATGGCAGGATGCTGTAAAAGGACCAAACTTCAGCCAGGAGAACAAGTGAGATAATCCATCCACAATACGAGGTTAGTCATTCATATACTGCTGCATGGGCTGGGCTGTAGTTACATCCTAAGGTTTTAAAAACTGAGCTTAAATAAATGATTAGCGGTAATAAAAGCCGAGGGAGGTCAACAGTGATCTCTGACTGTTTTAGGAGCTTTTTGAGATTAAATAGAAGAAAATACAAAACATTAAACATGTTAACAACACAAAAGCCATATTAAACGCAGACTACTTTAGGCCCGGAAGTAGGATTCGTCACGTCATCACTTAACGACCGGATTGTTTATGTGTTCATATATCTGTCATTGTTGGAAAATGTGATCCTAAAATGTGGGCCCACTTTAGCAGGAACTAACACCAAAGGTAGTTTTCAAGTACTATGGAAAGTGTTGAAAAAAAATGCATGTTCTTAACATTTTTGAATATTTTACAATGACATCATCTTATTTGACTGACTTTTTCACAGCACTGATAAGATGCACTAAAATAGGAAGCACTCAGACGTCCAAATCCTCTTGCAACTGTTGTTATATAATCCACCAATCACAAACTAATGAAACCAATTTCACACAGTGACTAAATTCCCCAGACCTCATCTTGCTTTGCAGCCTGTTAACGGCCCCTTGGGCAATGTTTGTGTGTGTGTGTGTGCACAAGCAGACACTGTGTGTTACGAGGCATTCTGTTCAATTGTAGTACTGGGCCCAGTCGGAGGAACGAGGCTTGGCGTTCGTAACGGTGCTTCACAGCCAAACACAGAGAATGTTCTGCCAGCTTTATCTAATATCTTTTCAAACACTTTGCATTCCTTCTCAACTTGCACAACAACTTCTGCTCGAACCACTCTTCGGCTCTCCGTCTCTTACCCCTGCTGCTCCACAAGTTGTTCACAAAAACTCTATTGTTCCTGTAAGTTTTGACTCATGCGTAAAGATTTTTTTTACAGTGCACCGTCTTGCTGCCTGTGCATCCTGAGGGTAAGGCAGCTTATATGAGTCATTGTTCCAGGATGTAAATTCAAATATGACCTCTGCATATAGCAGATACAATGCTTCCTTTTTCATAGAGTCAATCTAAAATATGAGTGCACAATGTAAAGTATTGTTAATTTTTCTTTCCTTAGAGGAAAATTTTGTTCAGTTTGAGGCAATAACTGAGAAAAGTACAGGAAGTTCAACAGGAGTTTCCCCCGCGGGCTTGAAAACGTTAATCAATCAGCTCTTCCGACCTTAAAAGAAAAAAACAAAACAGCTTTAGGCACCAATCCGCCCCCATCATCATTCTGTCACTCACCCCATCCAAGCTGAAAACCCTGCATCCCTCACTCACCCACCATCCTGAAACACATGTATACCGACCCGGCTTTTAACCATCACTGATTTTCCCACAGTTTCAGTCTATCATCTTTTCACTCTCTTCTCCTTGTGTCTGTTAAACCCTGATCCTCGAGGCCCGCGATCCTTATCAGGGACCAGACTTCCGTTCAGTCAAGTGTGACGTCTGGAAGTCAGCAAGTCCAGGTGCGATGAGGTCTTGGAATAAGTGTGAGTCTATCTCCCTGTCCCTCAACACCCGGAGGACAGACGTTTATACATGAATCTAATCGGATTAGATGAGATTATAACACCAGCATGTAACAGCTTCTGTGTGAAAAAGCGACACTTTTCTACACGCACAAAAAAAATGACAACGATAAACGTAACAAATACAAGGACACCCTGCAGTATGAGCTTGCACCTACTCAAAGGGACATGTGCAGCCAATTATCTTTAATGGCTTTGAGCAAACTGAGCTGGAAATACTTCAGTATGACATCAGGTATGCACAATGGAAGATGAACAGTTGTTCAACTCCACCACTCCCTGTTCCTCTTTGCTTATTGTGCATGCAGGACATCTATCATGTTGATGTCACCTTACTCTCGTTTAGCTACCTTGGGACAAAGCTGACGAGAAACAGCACAGGAATCGATAAGTGAGAGGAACAAATAATTTCCTTTTGCATTTAGTCAGACCCAGATTGGCAGCTCTATGTGTGATTTACACCTGGCTGCAGGTTAATGGGGTCTCTGTCGTTGATCCCTCTCATTTCTACTCATCCTACCTTCTCTTCCTCTTGATGTCAGCTTCTTTAGTCTCATTTTTCCACTTTTTTTCCCCTGGCCTCTTCTAAGACGCTCTTTCCATCTGTCATCTCGCTCTTGAAAAGAGAAAATGCGCTCCCCCAGCCTATTAAACAGGTCTCTCTCCCTCTTTAGCTCCCTCTCTCAGCTTCACTTTTTTCTCACACACACCCACATACCATCCCTGATGCTGGCAAGCAGCGGCCCATCCAGCCTGTTGCGTCCTCACCTCTCGGTTTTGTTGAGCGATCAATCACATGATTTGATGGCTCTTATTACAGGCCTTCCTTTCCGGGTCAGGAGGCAAGAATCTTTATAGCAGCAGATACGGGCAACTCCAAAGCCACACATTCTCGCAAAGAGGAAGACAGCCTCACACAGGTGTGATTTATTACCATTTTTCCTTCTTGTGAGAGGTCAAACAGCTCCCCCCCCCCCCCATCTTGCAGTGAAAAACATTTAGCGCTGATGGCTAATGAATGATGGTTTTAGTGTGCATTAGTTTGGAATGAAAACAAGAACCCAAATGTTCGTCTTACTGATGAGCAAAGTAACTGGTTTGAGGCATTACCTTTCATTGATCCTGCCAACACAAAATGGCCAAAAGTTCTAAAACAAATAAAACCTTAGTGCCAAGATATCTGCCCCAACCAGCTTTCAAATATTTGTTCATTTACTGTATTACGAGTCATAAAAGACACAAAGGCTGATTTTTGGAAATTCAGTGACTTTGGATGCTCTACATTCTCTGTTTCTTAAAAGGGTTTTAAATGTGAATGAGTTTTGAACTTACTTCCAAGGCAAATGAAGCGGATGTTAATTGTGCAATCATGCATAAACACACTTGTAAGGTAAAATATTACCTCTTAGCTACAAAATAACTGTAAACACCATCCCACACTTGCAGTACAGTGCACCATTTGTCATCTGCATGTCAGATAAAGAGGTATATCACCTCATCCTATTCACCAGAGCCATAACAGTCACATCGCCCAGACAGCGCAGGTAAGGCCCTGTTTGAGAATGCAACCCACAATGCAGGCCCATTCAGCTCCTGGATACGGTGGTAGCAGGCATGTGACAGATTTATGCTGCAGCACTAACAGAGCATCTCTGATTTGCATTGCACTATTAGTATCGTGAGCAACGCCTGTGTCTGTGCCAGCAAACATCCGTCATAGAGCCCCCGTATACAGCGCTAAATCCAACCTCAAGGATTTTACCAGCATTTTAACAACCTGGCCACCTCTCCTCACAGCTATTATCACTGGATTCCTGTGGGCTAGTTTAAAGGACTGTTTTCTTAGAGTTACTTTGCTTTTGAGTTCTGAACAATGAACTTGGTATTTGGGACATCTGCACAGTTGTTTAGTCAGTATATAGTATGACATAGTCTAATGTATACATGTGGGTGCTTTGGAGTGCATGCCATTCTCTATGTAAAGGAAGTTAATGATGTGGAGACATAACTCATCACAATGTTGAAGCTTTCAGGTCTTCACTGGTTAAAAATCACACGGCACCTATTTTTTGCTCCCGCCTAAGTGACAGCGTGACCCTTAAACGCTGACCTTTACACAGGGTGACCTCCACAGCCTGTTAATGGAAACAGGAAGGTATTAGGGGTGGGGAAGAGCGCAAAGGAGTTCAAGGGGTCCTAAGGGTCAAGCCCAAAATGATGCATTCGAGCTGGACAGCACTGATGAAGGGCACTGTGTTTCTCTTCAGACAATACTGCCTCAGTTATTGGTGTATAATTTAGCCAATTGATTACCCCACTAATTGTTGCCATAATGAGCTGGTGTGGATAGCTGGCTGTTAGTCAGCGTGTTTGCAATCGTATTTTCATGCCTGAATGACTCTTAGTGAAACATCACAGGTGTGTTTTCTGCAGCACCAGTACAGCGCAGTCATGTTTCCTGCGCGTGTTTATAAAGGCAGCTGTCACCAACATGCCAGGGCTTAAAATAAAAAATAAAACAATCACACGCTATCATGTTACATCTAAGATTATTATAATACTGATATATGCAGTAAACATTTTTTTAATGATGAATTCTTTTTTGATGAGTTTAACATTTTGTGACAGTGTTTTGAGGGAGATGACTGAAGAGGACTGAATAGTTTCCTGCAGATAACACTTTTTGTTTCCTATTTTACACCACTGTTCATAGCAGGCAACAAAAAGTGGTTTTAGTTTTTGGTTTTAAGTTTTTATCCTTGTTTTCTGTACTTTTTAACCACACATCCACTTTTAGCATTTTTTTTTGTTTTGTTTTTTGGGTTGTTTTGTCTTTTCTTTAACCTTTAAAGGCCTCATTTGAGGATGATTGGTTATTTTACTGCATAATGAATTAAAGTCACCAATGTCAGACTCTAAATAACTAAAACATTTTGCTGAGCAGTTGTACAGCATAACATGTAGAATAATCAAAATTTAATGTCCCCACTTAAGGACACAGGGCTTTATCCAGAATTATTTTATATTAACATTTCTTTTTTGTATATATACAATAAACAGCCAAAGAAAAAGCAGATGATCCTAAAATCTGAAAAACTGTAAAAAATTTAATGGTATATTTATTATAAGAAATTGCACTGTTAAAGCTGTGGAATGATTATTTGATGAACCCATTAATCAATCAAGAGATAATTCATGCATTTTCATACAGTAGGAAATAAGCCAGATATGTTCTGGTTCAAGCAACAAATGTCCAGATGTGCAGATGTCACATGTCACTTCACTTCAATTCCCTCATTATTTAGTAATTAAAACTGATCTTAGTCACTCTTCTTTGACCCC
>NW_005187442.1:723924-725562 GCF_000239375.1 Pundamilia nyererei | reverse complement strand
CCCCCCCCCAAATCTATAGCTACAGACATAACATTGAATAACTTTAGTCTTTTCAGTGGTTTGTCATAAAAGGAAATAGAAGAAAAATTCCTACACTCAGGGACTCATTCATCAACATGAGTTTCCATGAATGTGGCTCTTTGTCAGTCTATGAAATATTTTTTTATTCACATAATCTGGAAACTTAGTTTATGCCCTGTTTTTTGTGGTTGGTCTTACAGCCCATAAATGAAAGGAGTGCTTTCTATCCTGCAGCATCCTGGGGAGAAGCTCATCATAGGGGTCAGTGAGCCTCCAGGGCTTCTTGTGCTCTGATGGGTACATACAGAACCAGAGGGCAGCCAAGGCATATACTGAGGTCAGATCAGAGCATATCAGACAACACAGATGATATCAGTGCGGGTTAGCACGAGAGAGGCAGACCAATTATGTGTATGTGTATGCATGTGTGTGTTGATAGACTAGGTCAGTGAACATGTCAACATCAATAGTAGGGGGCTGTACATAGTTCACTGGTTCGCCCCGAGGGATCTAGTGGGCTGGCAGGAAAAGGTCTCATTTTGACTTTTACAAACAGGTTTTTAATCACTGTGATCTATGAGGTTTGTTTTAACAAAATCTCTCTGTGGTTTGTTTAAAGTCATAAAAAAACATATCTTGAAAGATTATATATATTTTGACAAAGTGTGAGAGGGTAGTCTGCACAGTGTCAAGTCACATCTCATCTGCGACTGTGGCCCTCTTTGTCTGCTTTTCAGCTTGTCTGAGCTCCTGAAGGGGACAGGAATGCCGTCTCATTTCAAGATTTCCTGCTGATAAATCCAGGTGAGTGACAGGGATGACACAGCCTTATCCCAGTATTACTAGAGTCTCCTGGAATTCTGGCTCCATCAAAGAACCGGTAACATCCCAGGCTGAAGTTTCACTCTTTGCTTATCCCTTACACATAGCTTCCAACATACAGAAATTCAACTATTTCTATCCCATGTGTGCCTTCAAGAACATGTAAGGAAAATCAGAACTACCCTGGGCCTGCACTTAAGTTTTTCAGAGTTGAAACAGAAGAAAGCTTGTTTTGCTGACTTGCTCTCACAAGCATCGAAACATATAGTAAGCAATAATTAAATTTCAATGAGATTTAATGATAAGCAGTTTTGTTTATTCATATATTTTGTTTACTTATACTCTTTTGTAAAGCGCCCTTGTGTTTCTTGAAAGGCCCTATACAAATCTAAGTTATTATCACTATTATTATTATTATTATTATTATTATTATTATTATTATTATTATTATTATTATTGTAGTAAAAAATGCTCAATTATTCAGACATAGGTATTACTGATGAAACTGGTATGATACATACAAAAAAAGACATATCCTAGTAACGAAAGTTTCAAAGAGAACCGGAGTTCACATGTCACGAGTCATGCTTTTTTTCATCCATTTCAGGCCTGTTTTCTCTTCTTTTTACCTCTCTGTTGTGCTATGCAGTTAAGACAGAAATTTGAATTTAACTTATTACCTTGCCAAATTATAAAAAAGTGGACTCTCATTCCTGAGCCTGCCAGGAAGAGAATGGAATTAAGTCAACAACATGAACTTCGTCTAAAAACCACAAAACTTTTTTTTTTTTTTTT
>NW_005187442.1:719140-721713 GCF_000239375.1 Pundamilia nyererei | reverse complement strand
CCCATCCCGGACCCACCCAGGGGCAGCCAGGCTACCAGGTCAGTAACCCACGTTATGTTAGCGACTCTGTGTATTTATTGGTAGTAGTTGGATTCCTATGTTTTATTATCATGTATGATTGAAATTAATAAACTTATTCTTACCAAATACCGTATTTTTCGGACCATAAGGCGCATCAGATTATAAGGGGCATTAGGCGAAACAAAACTTTACTCAGCTCATTGTTTTTGTTTCCTCCACTTCCCTAACTTTGATTCATTACTGTTGAACTATCTCGCAGCTGCTCTATTTCCATGTTGTTGCAGTATATTAATGACTAACCTCGTATTGTGGATGGATTATCTCAGTTGTTCTCCTAACTGAAGTTTGGTCCGTTTACAGCATCCTGCCATGCAATTGGATTTTCCCTAACATTTGGGAATCCTCACGTTAGCTTTTATTGAGTGGAAAAAAGTTAGCATTCATTCTCCAGCTTCACTGTGTTTGTTATGCTAACATAGCTGTGTTGCTAGCGATCGCGTAGCCGTCATTATATACCAGCTAGTCCAACTTCAGTAATAGTACAAAAGTCACTGCTGTTTAGTTTTCTGTCTTCATTTATGTTGGAAGTGATAGCAGAGCTGTACGTTTTTAATTTTTTTCAGAAATCTCTCAGTCAGAACATGCTATATCATGTTTAGGTGAAAACTAGCGAGCTAACTTCCTGCTAACTTCTAACTCTGTTAAATTAAAAAATCCTGTTTTCATGGATGCCTGGATGTTCAACTTAATTGTTACACCTGGTATAGCAACAACAGTGATCATTTTATCAAAGATGAAAGAATTTAGACAGTTTTTAACTCTCGGTGATCCCCCAGTGTTCGTTTGACTTTGGGACCTGAAGCAGATGGAGTTTTGGACCCAGATTACTCCACAAGGCTCCTAACTACGATAGCTGTAATCCATCAATCGGTGCGGCTTCTTAGCTTACCAAAGTTGTACTAAAACATTTTTTGACAGATTTCTGAGCACCTGTACCACATAAAATTGGCTCGAGGTCAGTAAGCACAACCAGAATTGATGCATAAGGTGCACCGGATTATAAGGCGCACTGACGATTTTTAAGAAAATTAAAGGATTTTAAGTGCGCCTTATAGTGTGGAAAATACGGTAAGCTTGAAACATAACATGACATAACTTTAAAGGGGCAGTTCTCTCCAAAATCATACTTATATAATTTTCCTCTTGATCATAGCTCTAATTGTCCAGATAGTTTTGAAACAAATAATGAATAAGTTTTCAAAATATCACATCTAGATTTATACAACTGCTCTTGGATATGCTGGAACTAAATGGCACTTGCCTTGTGGACTTTAAAGCACCAAAAGATTTTTTGAAAAACTCAGGAGCAAAATAAATCACACCTGTCCAGAAAGGCTCAGGCTGATAATATGAAATTAGGTAAAGCTGTAATTTTAGCTGCACATTTTTAATGTGTTTTGAATTTGTCTCACAATTCCATTTAGTTGCATTATTTTCAAGGGAATGGAGGTATATCCTTCCAGGTGATAGCAAAAAAAAATCTACATGGAGAAACAGCACATAGGGGGAAAAAAGAGAAATTAGAGTTTAGGTTAAACTCTCCCTTTAATGAATACCTGAAAACAATTCTTAACCGGCATTTAAATTTTTAATCTGCAGGAATTTACTGCATTCTAAACATTTTTTAAAAGTCATTAAATAATTTACAGTACTGTTTAACAGTCTTAACCACCCCTAATTTCCTCATAAAAGAAAATGGGAACTATATTGCACAATTAATTGAAACTTGTGACACAAAGGAACTCTCTTAGGCAACCTTTCTTGCAATTTCTCTAAGTACTCTTCAGGAGTAGTCCTGCAGGCTTCTTGAAGGACATTCCAAAGCTCTTCTTTGGATGTTGGCTGCCTTTTGTTCCAGGACAAAGTCTTCACAATCTTTTGCGCATGGCTGTGGACTTACTGTGGAAGACCTGTTGTCACTGATTTTCGATCCAGTTCTTGTGTAGTCTGGCATACCTCAGCCTTTTCTACCTGTTTTCCTTCCTTAAGAATGACTTCTTGACACTGAGACAATTTCTGATGAGGCTTCAATGAACACAACCCTTCAGCTAAAGGGTTAGATGCATCTCTATAGACAAGTGGCTAAATATACAATTTAAAATGCAAATTTAAAGCTAAGTTTTATGTTATGTGTAGACACAAATAGTGGCTCATGCCTTAAATTGGGTGCTTTTTTTAATGCTCGAATAAGTCATAAGTAGCTTAAGAAACAAAACATATTCCTGTAAAAATGTACAATGAAAAAATGTCAAAAGACCTTCAGAAAGCCTGGAGAACTATTGTTCAAGACCACTTAAAAAAGTTACAAGAATGTCTGGCTCCTTAGAAGAAAACTAAAAAGAAATAAGAGCTGGCTCAGTACTTTAGCTTTGGGTGCCTTGAAAAGCGCTATATAAATCCAATCCATTATTATTATTATTATTTTGCACAGCGGTCCCCAACCCCCGGGCCTCGGACCGGTACCGGTCCGTGAGTCGTTTGGTACCGGGCCG
>NW_005187442.1:700671-717214 GCF_000239375.1 Pundamilia nyererei | reverse complement strand
GCCCCTCCCTGAGCCTGGTTCCGCCGGAGGTTTCTTCCTGTTAAAAGGGAGTTTTTCCCCTAACAATTTACACTGCATCAAATTTTTTACAGAAATCCATTATTATTTTCCAAGAAAATGACCCCACCATGTGCTTTCACACTTTGTTCTCATTGAATAAAATGTTGCTACTTAAAGCTTTAGATATATGTAATAACCCAGCCTGCTTGTGCTCTCCCTTGTAACCGTGGAGACAGATGCAATCTGGCTCTTGTCATTATGTGCATCCACAGCTTTCAAAGAGATGGATAGAGTTTGTGTGTGCGTGTTTTGTGTAAATATGTGTATTTATCCATATGTTCAAATTGGGGGCTGTAACCACACACGTCCTCGGGTTAGGAAGTGCTAAATTCTCCACTTCCTGTATGTCTGGGTCCGTCTCCACAGCTGTGGTCAGACATAGAGCAGGCCAGCACTGAAGTGCATGGCTCTCCTGAAAGGCCATGTAATAATGGTTTATTCTCTCCTGAGCTTAACCCTAACCCCCTCTCCTCCTTCTATACCTCTCACACAAATACATTTCTTCCCTCCACTACCTCTCTATTAGTCTTTCCTCTTTAAGGCACTCCTGCCACCTATAGAAAAGCGGCCATACCTTTGCACACAGGTTGAGTGCCCCACTGACCTCCAAGACTAATGAAAAAAACTCTTACATTCTCCCCCATCCTCACGGCACCCCATTACTTATAGAAAAGTCTTCTACCTCACCCTCCTCTTGCCCTCTTGTCTTCCTCCTCCTCCTCTTCGTCTTTACTACCCGCCCTCCTTCTTCAGTAGCCCTCCCGCTGCGATGCGGTTGGCTCCTTTGATCTGGCCCAGCGCTCTAATTAGAAGGAAGTGAAGTGTAGGCCAGTGAGGTCACCATTACCCACGACCCCTCTCATCGACCACTCCAAATGTCGTTAGGGAGCGAGACATTCTCACGGCGTTGACCCGCTGGCTGCAATGGCGGGGGAATCTGGATCGCGTTAGGGACCCCCGTAAAAATCAGGCACAATTTACATCTAATTTGAGCTGTTGCAGAGGTCAGTGTACGGCGTCTCGTTAGTGTCCAACTGGGGAGGGCACAGGGGGGAACCATATTACTACCGAACCAAACTAGTACCAACACTAAGCCATCTTGACTGGCTAAGGTTAGAAGTTCATCATAAACAAAACTACTGGGCTTAAAAGTTTAGTATAAATGCAAGAGTACTGAAAATTAAACTTTCAGATTTGTCACGAAAAGCCAGGATTGGGCCTTCGACATTTGAGGGGGTTCAACATAAATGAAGGCACCGGTTGTGACATAGCTGCAGGATTTATCTTAAAAGCAACAACTTGGATTTAAAGTTTGAGGTTTGTCATAAAAGCAAAGATTGGCATTAGTTTGTGGTTAAGAGTGATGAAACATGTATGACTACTGCTTTTGATCATGCCCGTAAAGTAGCGGGAGCTTACCGTGTGTGTTGAAGGATAATGTGTCATTACTTGAGGGATGTGAGTCACCAGAACAGACCGGCGCACACATAAACTAACAGACTTAAGGAAAAAATGAACGCTAATCACACTCTGACTCTGCTTGTTAAGGGTATTTCCTCTTGCTCACTCAAACTCCCAGGGCGATTAAATCTCCCAAAGTCTGTCGAATCCCGGCAGTACCACGTCTAAAATAAAGAGACATTGGCAAGCAGCGCTACATCCATAGCTGCATGCAAACACATAACCTTCATGCATGCACATAACAATACACACATGCATGGAGAGGCAGACCGTTACCCTCATCTACCTGGCCAGGAACCAAGCATTTGTGTACACATGATCACCTATAGACCTATAGCTTCTCACAAGGGAACCAAAGAGGAGGGGGAGGGCTTTTAAGGTAACACATCAAAGCTAGAGGGATATTTTACTTTGGATAGGGTAAGAACACATCAAACGACACGGTCCCACTTCCCACCGCCCTCCTCCCTGTCGCTCACTCTGCATTGTGTTGTACTAAAATTAAGGGGGTTGGGCAAGAAATCCATATATCTGACAAAGAAAATGCATGCTCCCTGACACTTCAAAGACACTGTCAGGGTGGGAAGGCAATGATTTAATACGCAATGAAAATTTACACCGTGGGTACATCTTCCATTGCACTCGACCCTCAATTGGGGCAATATTACCAAATTGATGGGTGTGTTTCTGCATTCTGTGCTTGCCCAAGGTTGAAAGGGATGATCAGGTGTGTGTGCGGGTGTGTTCAGCTAGTAAAAGAGAAACATATTATTTATAGTTTGCTTTATAAGTAAGAGGGCAACTCTTGTAATTATCATGTCAGAGATTTTCTTGTACAAACTGGGAGGAGGAGGGGAAGGGGAGAAAGAAAGTATGTGTCTAGGTGTACTGTCTGTGTACAGTGTTCAGTCTGGCTGTCATCCAGGGAGTTGATTTAGGTGGATTATGTTAATCCATACGCGCTCTGTCTGTCTCAAGATGATCTTTGAGCCGACTTAGGTCTAGAGTGGGGCCACCCTCATCTGAGAGCGGAAGTCCCCTAAAACTGCAGAACACCAGAGCCTAGGAGCTCTGTGAGAGGAGAGACGAGACTTAGACATTTGGTTTTGTCCAAAATATGCCTAACAGCAACCCAAAAAAACTCATGACCAATGAACATAGAATGACCCATTTTATGTTCCTATAATCTGCAACAACAAAAAAAACACAACACACAAAAAAAGTTCAAAAACATTACTAATTTTCTGGCAACTAGAATTGATATAGATATAGACTAGGACAAAACCTTGGATAAAACAATAAACTGTTGCTATTTTTTTAACAACCCTACTTGCTTCAGCTTCTCATGGACTCCAACTTCCTTTATTGTGGAACACAAACACATGGAATACGCCTTTAAGTGGGAACAAACAAATTCATTGGGATATTTTTTGGAAGTCAGTTTGGAACAAGTGTACATCTACCCCTTGAAATAGAGCAGAATGGAAAATTTCCGAAAGAGGTGGCAGTACCCCGACGGAAAGAAAACTTGGGACTGTAGAGTAATTGTTCAACTTCCATGTACACAAACCTTTGATAGACAGGTTCTCTCTTCCAGTGATGGTTGCCAAGGTTCTCTTGAGCAGGGCAAGAAGCTCAGCTTGCGTCTAAATGTTTTAGATGTGTTGCGTGAGACTTATGTGGGTAAATTCCCATCACCAAATCCCCCGCCTTAACAGTTTTTCCTTGAACATAGCCTAGCTCCGCTGCTCCTGCTTTCTGCATGAATAGAATTATTATCCCTGCCAGATAAAAGAGCGGAGTCCTCTGGAGCTAATGCCTGAGCTGCTGTTTGATCCTGATAAAAACACCCAAGCTAGATAACAAATGCATTCGCGCTCTCTCTATGAGCAGCAGGAAGTTATTCATTCATTCTTATAATCAGACCAAAAGCACCACTCCCTGCTTCTCCTTTTCTTTGATATGTGCAGTAAAACTGATAGTTAAAGAGAAGAGAAATAACAAATAAAGGCTTACATACTGTGCATGATTCATATCCTCACACCAAAGTTGCATTGCTGATTATATTATTATATATAATTAATTATATAATATATATATATATATATACTTTAATACTGCATGTGTAAGAATCTTTTGACTATTTCTCTCTGACAAATCATATTTGAGATCTGTAGCTGTCAATCAGTACAATTAAACTAAAAGAAACTGGTTATTTCCATGTATTTCATTATTCAATAATTACATATCTAATTATTGATATCTATAAATATACATGCACAAATATTATTTTAATAAAATACACAGACGGGCTGTCTTTAGAGATATACAGTAACTAACAATCATTAAAACAGCATGCCTGGGCGATCTAGAGAGGGCTATTCATTTAATATTGTTATATATTCACACAAAGACTTAATTTTATTTTTGCGTTTGTGTTCAAATTAGTAAATTTAAATGTTCTATTACTCTTGTTGTTTTAATGTTTTGGTCTGTGCATGCATGTGTTCTGTTTATCTGTGTTGTTGAATCCTTTTTTTTTTCTCACCCAGATAAGATCCTGGGCCTCTGTGATCTGAACTTTGACCCTCACCTGTTGCCTAAAGGCGCCTGTCGCCTAACAGAGGTGAAGCCAACAATCACTTCTGGAACCATGTGGGAGACCCTTTTGCACTCACTCTCGCACCCTTACACACAAACACACACACACCTTTTCACCTTTGCACGGACACAACTGAACACCTGATACTGTTGAGCAAGCCGTTTACTTGCTTTTCATCTCATCACCTGCTCTACTTCCTCTTTTCATTTTCTTTCTCTTTTGCACTTTCACTTTTTTTTGGACTCAACAGTCTTAAGGAGCCACAGAGAAAAATCCTTGTATGTTGTAGTCGTTTTTAGAAGATATAAATACAAAGGGAGCACTTTTTGAAGCACATCTCTAATCTCGGTCTTTCTCTCTCTCTCACCTGACTCACACACACAGACACACACACACACACACACGCATAGAAGGACACCTACGTACTGCTGCAAAGATCAAACACTTCTTATTGTATCATAAAACTTATCGCACCTTTGCAAGATGAGGCCAATTGACATTTCCCAATTACAGAGAAACACACCCATTCAAACATCCGCTCTTAAGTACACAAGTAAACACTGGTACACAGAAATCCACAAGGAGAGAGACAAAGGGAAAGACTGCAAACATGACTGCAAGTATCATGTGCTGCTAAATTTAAACTTAAGCTCTAAGTGGGTCTCAGGTTTTTGAGTCTATCATAGCTTTATGTCAAGCACAAAGTGCTCAGCTAACACACATTTCCACACACACACACACACGGTCCATTTGTGTGTTAATGATTAGAAGGGGACCCATTTGCTGGTGATGGGAATGTGGGCAGTGGTTTCCTAAGTGGTGCTATCTGTGTCACAGGGCCAAGGCTGCTAAGTCTCTATCTGTGAGCATGACACTTGTTTGATTCACATGGAAAAGATGCTAACAAGGAAACCTCTATTTGGCCTTCAAGCACTATTGCATATGTTGATCTGAACTTAACTCTAAATCACTATAAGCCACCTGAAGAGTCGTATCAGATAAAAAAGTGAAAGCAAAAGTAATCGCCAGCTTTATTTATTTGATAGATTAATAGATCTTCACATGAATATTTACCTTATTGTGTGAAAATTACTTCATCAATATTAGATTATTAATATTATTTTTTTTAAAAACTTTCACTCACCCTTCATATCAAAAGAATATTAAATAAGAAGGTTCTCATGCTAAGGTTGTTTTTCATATCCTACATGTTGTCCACAAGACGTCCAGCACTCGTACTCCAATTTGAAGGACATCCAAATAAAACAACTCACCTGACATTCACAGCTTTTTTCAGGTGTGTCATAGAGATGACTGGAGATACTGTAACACTGTAAGTTGCTACTACGCTGCAATAGTTACAATAAACATATGAATAGTTCTCCAGGCTCCTTGAGGAACATTCAAAGTTCTTCTTTGGATCTTTTTGTTCATAATGCTGAGGACTCTGAGGAGGCCACTCACTGACTGATAATGTTCCACTGTGTGTTTCTCTATCCAAGTACACTTATACTGCATTGGAAGTGGGTTTAGGATCAAGCACTGTCACTGCTGTCCCTCTTTCCTAACCTCTGTCCGTACATGTTGACAAGAATTACTATTACCAGATTACTGTTTTTTAGGCCAGACGTATCAATGATTTTCATACATTTTTTTTTCTACAGTGTCAGATTTTTTTTTTAATTTTTTTTTTTACAAAAACTGTAAAAGAATGAAAGATAAGAAAATGCCATCTTCCTGCAAATGGCTGTAAAAGTATTATATAGTCATATTTTTTTCCACTTTAAACAACACAGTCTTTTAAAACTACTTAAGCCTGAAATATAAATATCAAATATTATTTATAGCTTTGGGATTTTAACCCTTTAAAGAAGAGGGACTCCAGCTGAGGTGGAGCAGAGGCTGACATTGGCTGAAAAAGACTGTGGTCTCTGCATGTAAGGTTTCCGCATGGTGCTGCCAGCTCTTCTCTTTCTGTCCAGGCAAAAGTCACACTGCCCTTGCTGATGAGAGGGGCTTGCAGCAGCACCCTGCAGATTGGAATCTTTTTTTTTTTTACCTGTAAACACCATCTAAAATGAGCATCCCTACATAAATCAGCAGTTCCTCTGTGTCCACATAAGTCACTGAGTCTTTACTGCAGCAAATCATGGCCACAATTTGCTGCAGGATTTCACCATCAGCAGCAGTGCATAGATGGTGGGATGTTGTGTAGGTCCCGGGATCAAACCTCTGGTTGCTATACAGAGCAAAGCATTGCAGTCTTTGTGAGATTAAGATTATTTCCTATCAAACTGTGTTATCTTTAAAAATTTTCTAATCTTTTTCAACTAAAGAAAATGGAACAAATAAAGTGTCACTATGAACAGGCAGCTAGCTACAAAATAACTAAAGATAAAAATTTTAAATTGTCTCTTTCCTAAATTGAATGTTATGAGTAGACGAAATACTTGAACATCTCTTGAGTTAGATTCCTTTTTATGCTTGAATAATTCATAGTGTTTAGAGGCTTTAACAAACCAACAAAAAACACAAATTCCCGTGAAAATGGTCGGATACAAGAACTTGACTGTAAAAGAGTGAAAAAGCAGCTGATGTCCAAGAAATATTTCAAGAAAGCTCGAAACCATTTTTAAAAATTACACGAACATCTGGCAAAACATAAAGAAGTTAGGGGTGGGTCAAGGCTTTTGCACAGTATTGTAGCTCAAAAGTGAAACCGTTTACTAAATAGCAGATACTGTTTGATGTTTTGTCATCTCCTGGGCTGTGGTTTTTAAGTAGAAAAGAGAGCTGCCAGGGATAAAAGTATGCGTCTGCCTGCAAGCATATTTGTGCATATTCGCAACCATGTGAGTGACGGCTGTGTCGAGGCCGAGTGACAGGGACTCGTGTGAGTGGTGAATCGTAGTGACAGTGCATTGGGGAGAAGGAGCAGGACGGTTCCTGTGCAATGGTGACCTCTGACCTCCTGTGTCAGAACTGAGGCATCCCTAAACAATAGCATGAAGAGACCGAAAGGCCAAAAAGAAGATTAAAAAAAATAGCTTGAAGTCTTCTCTGGCTTCCTTGATCCAGCTGCCGAGCTATATTGTTCTGTCCATCTCCGACACTAATGCTGCCCTAATGAGCCTCCCTATAATGCCGACTTAACCACGGGGATGTGCTCCAAGGTGTAAGGTGACAGGGTTAATAGGAAGGAGGGGAAAAGAATTTGGGGAGCATAAGGAAGACAGAATGAAGTATTAGAAGAACACACAGCTACAGGTGTGTAGAGCAGCGTGATCTTTGATATGTGCATCAGGTCTGAGGTTCAAGTGCATTTTAGCATTTTGAATAACTATGAATTCTTGATTAAAACTACATTTGCATTTATAAATCTAAGATTATAAAAATATTAAGGATTTCAAATGATTATATTCTCACTCTACTCCTCATTACAAAGGTGTACTGTGCTTTACACACATTAAAGCACAGTACATCATTATAGTTAGGTATTATAGTATAGTCTACACCATACTATAGTAGAATAGTATAGGCATTTGTAATATAGTAGTTTAAGTAATTACTTCAGTGAGTATGATAGGGTTTGTGTAACATAATAACTGGATGAAATAGACAGCTTACTTAGTGTGTGAAGACTTCTCTCTAAACAATTGTGGTCCAACTCAGGCTGAATCGCTCTAACAAGCAACTATCGAATTCATAAACACAGACAGATTACCAACATGTTGCAATCAGCGCTACCTGTGTGTGGCGTGTCTCTTTGCAATAGGGGGCTTGCTCAGTTGGTTGCCAGCTTGTTTTATTCTGGTTATAGTAAAAAAATAAAGGAAGGTTGCCAAGTGCCTATATCTTTGGAAGTTGAACGGCCATCCTGCAGCAATTATGCCACTATTTATGGAATTTCAGGCCTTTAAAGTTCTGGCTGGACTCTGAATATAAGCAGTTAATCAGGATTTCTTTTTGAACAGTTTATAGTTAATAGTTAATTCCCATATTATCACAAACAAGCTTTAACTGACCCCATTCAGGCACAAACTGATGCAAACAGATAGCAGACTGAATCCATCCTACTGGGGTTTTTTTTTTTTATCATCTTGATGCACCAAAGTCGCTCTAAAGTCGGCAGCTGATTGCGAGTAGTTGCAGACCTGTTCCAAATCTTCCAGGCAACCATTTCAAAGACATTGAGATCACAAGTTTATTGCACACTATTGTGCTAATGTCATGGTCGGCTGTGTGGCAGGCAGGCAGGAGTGGTGGACCCAAAATGCAGGACTCTTAGGAAACGAGGTTTCAACTGAAAATGCAGCTTTATTGCTGGAACAAAACTTCAACATAAAATAAAACTCACAAAAGCAAACAAAACTCTAAACTGAGATGCAGGAGGACTGGAAATCACGAACACACAGCAAGTGAGGGTGAACAGCCGTTAACGACGCAACACTAACACAAAGACACACTGGGCTTAAATACACTGAGGGAGTCATCAAGGAATTAGAGACAGAAGGGGGACACAGCTGGGAGAAATAAGATCTAACGAGACAGGGAGAGCAAAGCCGGAACACTGACATCAGACAGGAACAAGAAACTTCAAAGTAAAACAGGAAACAAAACACACTTTACTAGACAGAGAGAGACAGACTTGACACTGACCAAAGTCTACTAAATAATAATCATAATCAAAACAGTATCACTGATAAATCAAATCATAAATCATAATCTAGAAAAACACCAAAGCATGAAAAACAGAAAGCTGGGTCAACATGACCCAGAACCATGACAGCTAAGAGGTCTCCAACAAGTGTTTTCCCCTAGTGTGACTGTAGAATAATGCTAATAGCTTTATACATTATTCACTACTATCACACCTAAACCTTTAGTGGGTCAAGTTTCACTGTCAGTAATGTGGGTGCCATGCGTGCCAGTAGAAGAACAATGCACATTTTAAAAGAGCATAACATTGTGCCATTAATATTGAGAATGTAATCATATCGTAAGTCTCAGACAGTGGAATACTCTTATAACATTAGTGAGTTGATTTTTTTCCCCCCACAGAATCGGATTTCGCCTGTTACAGAGACTAGCTTGGAGAAAACTGACTATCAATAAGTACAAGAGCTGTTAGGAGAGTCAATAATGCATTTCTTACCACCATGCATAGCAAATCAGGCTATAATGGCAATCTGAAAATGACTATTGAAAACCAATGCTATGTGTATTTTTGCCCCGATCAGCACAAAACACGTTAAAGTTCATAAACACAACTGCAGACAGGAAAATCAAAATAAATCAGTCCACTCTGTAAACCTTAATGTCGTGGAATGACATCAAATGACATTGTGTAAAAGCCCTAATCAAAAATCTGTCTGGGCCTCTGCATGCCGAAAGCAAACCTTTCTCTCTGCCTGGAATGGGCTCGGTCCACACAGTGCCTCTTTAAGCAGGGAGAGGCTCGCAAAGACAGACTCAAGGCTTGAGCATTGACTCACCAGTCAGCACCTTATCACGGTGAGAACATACACACATGAAGAATGAGTCTATGGTGCAGCAGATAAGACGGCAGGTAAGCGGAAGGGTCATGGTTACAGAGGGTAGACTGTAACTGCAATATATAGGCTGAGCATACATATCTGCTTTGTTTCACTTTGGTTTAGACAGAGGTCAAACATGAGAGACTGACAGAGAAGGATGTAGAGAGGAAGCTTATACAGGTTAATCTGCCTTTTAAGAGTCCACAGAGCTGTCAAAAACACGTTTGAGCGCTCTGTATGTGCGAGCGGAGGAAAGACACATAAATGCACAAGAATGTGCATTCCCAGACATGCACCCACATAGACACACACTGAGTTCATGGGGCCTCTGAGTTCAGGGCAGTAGGTGTTAGATTACAGCAGCGAGGTCATCCAAAGCGCCGCCTGGTTTTATCTTTATTTAACTGCTGATTAGAGCAACTCTTTGAAGGCTCCTTTAATTGCCGCAGTGATAGGGATCTTAAAACTGAGAGGCTTTTTTCACCTCTTTTATTGATTTCTCCACTCATGCCACCATAAAAACGCCCACGCTCCCATCTACAAGGCTGTGTGTTTCTCCCTCTCTGCTCTTTCCCTCTCCTACTGCTTTTGTCTTTGACCACCCTTCTTGTTCTTGTTTTTCTTCTTTACCCGTTCCACATTTCATCACTCGGTTTATATCTTGTCTGCTTTTATCCTTGTCTTGTGTTTCTGAGTAAAGTTTTTGCTCTCTAGACTGAATTAGTGACTGATTCTAACAATATAGACTGAAGCCCCCGAGGCAAAAATTTTAAAAACAACTTGTGACCCACCCTGTAACTTTTGATTTAAATATTTCAGCAATCCTTTTTAAGACAAGACGTTTTAAAAGCGAACTCAGAATAGAGGGTGCTAAAGTAACGTGATGACAGATTGAGAGTCAGTGACAGGTTTGTATTGAAAGTGCGGTATCTCAGCGGTTTGTCACACACCAGTCTGTCGTCACTTTCAAAGAAACTCCAGCTTATTAAACATAAATTTCTAAGTAAACATCGTCTGCAGTCTCTTTTATTGTTCACATTCATTTATGAAGTCACGTTTTTAATGTTTAAAGATATTTTAACAGCATTTTATTCATTACACGGTTCTGGTTCTTTTTTTATCGAAAGGCAACAAATAAATTGTCATCAACACCTCAAGTTGTTGGCGACAAGAGAACAACTACATCAAAGTGTGCTTGATTCAAACAACAATTTCATATCCAAACTACACTTGCCATCTTCTTATTGTATGCGTTCAGCAAACTGCCAGCCAGTCACACCCAGAGTGCTGAGAAAACACAAGAAATCCACAAATTTTAAAATGCACCACAGAAAATCTCTGCTGCCAACCAAGCGTCTTCACTTTTACACAGTCTTTCCTTCTGCTGGTATTGAGTATGGGTGGAAGAAAATATTAATACAAAAAAAACATCTTTCATAGCAATCTATAATTAATTTTCACAGTCCTGTGAAAGTATCCCACACGAGTAATTAGCTTGTAGAACCACATTTAGCAGCAATAACTGGAGTAATCGTTTTATCTACGACTTTATCAATTGCTTACATAGTTGTGGAATAATTTTGGCACACTCTTCTCTTGTGCATTGTTTCAGTTTATTGAGGTTTGTGGGTATTAATTTATGCACAGTTCTCTTAAGGTCCTCCCACAGCATTTCATTTCCTGCTGTGCCGGGATCATTTAGCAATCGGAAAGACAGCTTCACATTTGTTTCTAATATTATTGTATCATTGAGGGTGTTTACCTTACATAAAAAGCACACCCAGGTGACTGTTGTTGTGATTTGAAACAAACTGAATTGAATACTCTGATATCCATGTTGATGGTTGACTGAGTGATGGTGTCCAAGCCCTGTGGCTGCAAAACATCCTAATCATTACCCTTCCACCAACGTGCTTGACAATAGGTATGTTGTGTTTTTGATGATATGCTGTGTTTGGTTTTTACCAGATGTGTATTACGGCCAGAATCTATACTTTGAAGTCTAGTGGTTTGTTAAACTGTGCAAACTGACATTATGACATTTTTCAATACCAAAATGCTAACGGTACAATTTTTAGTATCATAAGCATCATTATATTTGGCTAACATGTATCTAGTATCTAGTATAATGCATCTAAGTCAACTAACTTTATGCTAATATTAGTAGAATACTCTGCAACTATCCAGTTTGTGTCCTGACTACAAAACATAATGTTAACATTTTGAATAAATGTTCAAACAACTTATTAACCCGTTAAAGCCGGTTTGCATAACTTTTTTAAAATCCCGGTAGCACTGCAACCACGTAAGCTAGCACAATATTTTTTTTTGCATATGAAACCGGAGGAGTTTTACTTACATCATATGCCATCAGCTTGTCCTAATTCACAGTTTCCTTCCACATATAGCTTTGCAAAAACTACATAAAAAGCACTTGCAGCAACAAAGACATAATATTCCAGAAACAGGCTTTGCCAATCTGATCAGCTGTTTGTGACGTCGTGTTGTGGAAATGTAGTTTTTTTACCATCAGGGTCTTATGAGCCTATACTTGTGTTTTAAAAAGTTATGTTTGACTTTATGACTTTCTGTGTCGTTTCTGGGATGCTTAGGACTCATATTGCACTGCTGGAAATAGTTTATTATTAGTTTTTGATGCATATGCTGTTTTCTTTGCAAATTTGCATTAAAATATTTAATTTCGTTTTTCCTGCAGTATATAAAAATTGGTGTATTTCAAAAATAAAACTATGAAGACACTTAAAATGAATTTCCTGTTGTGGGAAACTATTTTGTGCAACTTTCTTGTATTTACAGTTTGAGGGATAAGCCTCTTAAATTTCTCTAACGAAAAACGATTTTCAAATTTTTTGTAGTTTATTGCACTTTTTTGCAATTTATGTAATTACTATGCACTTAATGCATACATATTATTAAAATTTGGGCTATACTGGTTGTATTGATGTATATTACCTTGAAATGCTCCCAGAAATGACTCCACAACATGTAAAAATATAATATAAGCTCTGGCGGACTTGGTTCTATGGTAGGTCTTAAAGGGTTAATAAAGAGAGTTTAAGTTTATGGGATAATCATTTTGTTTTGTAATCAAATCAAAAATCATTAACTTGTCAAGCATCACACAGTCATTATTAGTCATTATAGTGAGAAACACAAAGTACTAGTGTCTTGATGCATGCTCAAACATCCAAGTAAGGAATCCCAAAAAATTGATTCTGTTCATCTGGACATAGCTTTTTCTACTAGTACTACTAGTATTTCAAGCGAATGAATTATTCCACTTTTGTTGAAAATAAAAAACTAAAATTTTATCACACCATTTCCCATTAGATATGTATGTGAAATTCAGTTGAAATTACTTTTCAATGACAATACTATTTCTGGCAAAACTGCAGTTCAAACACCTGAGAATGTAAAAAACAGAAAACCCCCAACTCACTTATAATGATTGCTGCTTCACTTCTGTCTGTTTCTACTTTTGATAGGCATTAGGTTCACTACAGAGTTTCTGCTGCTGAAAGACACAGTTTATGGCTGTCTTGACAGGACAGGTCCACTGGATAAGGTCTCTACCTCTGGCCTCACATCCTAAAGTGTGCTGATTCAGCTGGCCTCTTTCGTCTGGTTGCCATTTCATTTGCACATGACCTCTGTCACAGCTCAATTTCAAGGGCATGGAGTTACCCTCATGCCTCTCCTCTCATCAAGGCCATGACACTTTTTTTCATTGATTATCCAATCAGGCAATAACACCACATGCATATAACTTTGTGTTTAATTGACTATTACCCACCTGATCTGGAATTGAGGTTGAGATGCATCAAAGTGTCTGTTGAATAAAGCAGGTATTGATTACATTTGAACTTTATATTTCAAAAAGAAATTGTTCTAAATACTCGTGATGACATAATATCTAATCTCAAACACCTGCTGATTTGGTCAGATCACACCCTTGGGTGAGAGTTGTAACCTTGAAGATTCTGTAGCAAAGCTGCTGCTGATCCTATTACAGAATAATCAGTCGTTGTCTGGCTCCTGTTCTGCAGCGTCAGCACTGGGTTTGTATTGATTCCATGTAGAAACAACAGAATCGCTAACCTTTCATCATTGACTGTGAAGGAAAATAAATACTAAGCTTTTGTGATTCTGTTGTGTGGAAAGCAACTCAATACCAAAGGCAATTTCACAGTACTGATTGTAAGCCAACAGTAATAATTTCATTAAACTTTTCAAAAACAGTCACGAAAGTTACTGCATTACCAATATAATCAATGCAGAGACTGATCTGTGTCTAGCAATTGTTGATTAGATATTTACCACTGCAAGCAGGTTTCTTTTATTCAAAACAAAGCAGCCCTTACAAAGTTCATATTCTAACAAACAACATTTCGTTTTTTTGATAATTTCCTTTATCTCACGCCTCGTGGACTTCTTCTGCTCATTCTCGGTACCTGCCATAACAGCTGAGCTTAAGACTGGTATCCTGAAACAGATTAGAGGTATTCATTAGGGATTCTTAATCAACTCATTTACAGTGCAATCCCTTGTACACAGAACCTTGTATACCTCAGACCTGATTTTGAAAGTCCTGACATACTGTCTTTGACCTTGAACAGGCAAGGGTGCCTAACTGTGGTTGTAATGAAAGGAGGGGAAAGGGATAAATAAAAGGCTGGGTGAGCGGGGGATTAAAGGGCAGAGAATAAATGTCAAGAATGTTGAGGGACTAGAATGTCCAAGAAGAGGGTTAAGGATGAAAAGAGGGTGGAAATGCATCAGGTACTAAAAAAATAAAAAGGAGACATAAATACGGAGAGGTGTCGGTGCCCCACAGAGGGAGATGGGAAGTAAGTAACAAGGCTTGATTTGGTAATCCTATCACTGACCTGCTTTTTTAAGGCCAAACAACAATGTGACAGCAGCTGACTGATTCAGCCTAGACACCAACAACCAACCCCGCACCCCATTTCTAATCCTGTCAGCTGACTATCCACTAAATCAGCTGATGGAGGCCGCGCCATCACCCCGCTAAGGGTCCTGACAGCTGACTAGGTCCCCTGTTCTCCGACGACCCCCATTACTGCTGGTGCACTGTGCAACAACAGACCTTCTGGTTATACATTTTTAATTAGCTTGAAGGATTTTACAACATCAAAATTAGACTTAAGTGACAATTACAGACTAATCAACAAGTCGACCTTGACTATTGTCTTGTCGTAATCATCCAAGGCGTAATCCTAACCTTTCCCAGTGACAGACACAACACCTATTTAGCCACTTTGTTACACAACACTCATTTAGCCACTTTCTTATCCTCAGATCAGCCAGGTTCAAATCCGAACGGTCATTTGTCGAGCGTGGGCATTCTTGCAGTGAGGACAGGATTAGAGTGACAGAATCTGGGTTACAGACACTACACAGTCCATCTGTTGTTTTGGTTTTTCCTCTATAACGACCACAAGCAAGGCTTCACCTCCCTCTGCTTCATTCTTCATTTCTCCAAATGAAAACAGTCGGGGCGGAAATGTAAATGCAAACAAAATTAAATGATTTGTAATCATTAATCTAACAGAAATAAAGATACCAAATATCAGATCTTAGTGTTTTTTAACAAAAGAAAGTTAAGTAACGTGTTTCAAAAAGGTGGGACAGGAGCCCGTTTACCCCTTTGTTGCATCACCTGTTCATTAATGACCCTCTTTGTTTTCAGAAACAACAGAACTATCCATGCCATTTTGGAAGCTACATTTTTCTCTTTGCACTTGATATACTCACTTACTGAACTCGTCCTGAACCAATGCAGTGATGTGTAAATGTCAGAAGACAGTTTTCTCATTAATTGTTAGCAAGGAGCAACTCCACTAGTTCCAAAAAGTCAATTCTTACCTTTGTCTTTGAGAAAATGGCCCACCTTTGTAAATGTTTTTTGAATATGTTTGTGTTTTTTATTGCTGGGTTAAAGTCTTCTGCAATACAACACAGTGTTCATTTTGTACACTGTGGATCAATTTAAAGCAAAAGTAGACAATAGAAGGTGTAATTTTGGAAAAAGCGTATATAAGCATGTAGTCCCTGATATGCTTAGTTTCAACATCATATATGTTGTCTTTGTACTTCGGGTGTACATTTCACACATCCCTAACTTAACTTTCACAACAAACAACTGACTTTAAAGAGATAGTGTGGTTTTTGAAATCACTAAAAAGGAAAAATGTTTTTCTCTTGAACTCCTGATCCATGAAAGCAGAATAATAGAGTTCATGGCGAACAACTCTTCTTACTTATCTTCCTCTCTCTGTCTGTTCCCCTTTGTCTTTATCGCTCTTCATCTATATTTCACTATTCCAGTTTCCAAGGCGAATAAACTAAATAATCCGTTTTAGCAATTTCTACATGGACACACTAAACCCTCAACATACACTTCTTACTTAGCCACATGTGAGCACAGGCGCATTTGAACACACTATGTATTTAACACACACACTCTTTTGTTGTTTTTCACAGACTGACTCAAACACACAGAAATTCTGGGACTCTTCTTTTGAAGAACCTATTTATCAATATAGCAAAAAACAATTAACAATTAAGCAATTAATGCATATTTAATTACCACAGGATTAAGATAATACTCCACTATAGACAGTCTTTACATGAACACCCCATTGTAATCTTTGTAATCACATTAACGTACACAGTCAAATTAGATCACAGTCTGTATAAATTACAGTGGGGCAAAAAAGTATTTAGTCAGCCACCGATTGTGCAAGTTCCCCACCTAAAATGATGACAGAGGTCAGTAATTTGCACCAGAGGTACACTTCAACTGTGAGAGACAGAATGTGAAAAAAAAATCCATGAATCC